>NW_027518262.1:104064-104483 GCF_023851605.1 Tamandua tetradactyla
GAGGGAGGAATTATTCCAACAAGAGACAAAACAATCATTCCATTGAACAGGATGTTAAGAATGCCAACTAGCATCTTCGTCTTTTTCATCCCTCAGAATTAATAGCCAAAATAAGGTGTTACTCTACCAGGTGAGGTGATTGATGTTGATTGCCAAAGGGAAATGAGGCTGCTATTACCCAAAGGTGGTAAGAAAGAATATGTGTGGAATACAGGTGATCCCTTAGAGCTCCTTAGTACCACATGCCTTATGTTTAAAGTCAATATGAAATGGAGACACCCAATTTATGCATGATCAGTAAAGACACAGGCCCATCAAGAATGAGTGTTTAGATCATCCCACCAGGTGAAGAATCCCATACAACTGACGCATGGGGTTGAGCACAAGGGAAATATGGAATGAGTTTTGGAAAAACGTGC
>NW_027518262.1:404583-527809 GCF_023851605.1 Tamandua tetradactyla
GACCTAAACAGATGGAAGGGCATACCGTGTTCATGGATTGGAAGACTAAATATAGTTAAGATGTCAATCCTACCTAAATTGATTTACAGATTCAATGCAATACCAATCAAAATCCCAACAACGTATTTTTCAGAAATAGAAAAACCAATAAGCAAATTTATCTGGAAGGGCAGTGTGCCCCGAATTGCTAAAAACATCTTGAGGAAAAAAAAAACGAAGCTGGAGGTCTTGCACTGCCTGACTTTAAGGCATATTATGAAGCCACAGTGGTCAAAACAGCATGGTATTGGCATAAAGATAGATATATCGACCAATGGAATCGAATAGAGTGCTCAGATATAGACCCTCTCATCTATGGACATTTGATCTTTGATAAGGCAGTCAAGCCAACTCACCTGGGACAGAACAGTCTCTTCAATAAATGGTGCCTAGAGAACTGGATATCCATATGCAAAAGAATGAAAGAAGACCCATCTCTCACACCCTACACAAAAGTTAACTCAAAATGGATCAAAGATCTAAACATTAGGTCTAAGACCATAGAACAGTTAGAGGAAAATGTTGGGAGATATCTTATGAATCTTACAATTGGAGGCGGTTTTATGGACCTTACACCTAAAGCAAGAGCACTGAAGAAGGAAATAAATAAATGGGAACTCCTCAAAATTAAACACTTTTGTGCATCAAAGAACTTCATCAAGAAAGTAGAAAGACAGCCTTCACAATGGGAGACAATATTTGGAAATGACATATCAGATAAAGGTCTAGTATCCAGAATTTATAATGAGATTGTTCAACTCAACAACAAAAAGATAGCCAACCCAATTACAAAATGGGAAAAAGACTTGAATAGACACCTCTCAGAGGAGGAAATACAAATGGCCAAAAGACACATGAAGAGATGCTCAATGTCCCTGGCCATTAGAGAAATGCAAATCAAAACCACAATGAGATATCATCTCACACCCACCAGAATGGCCATTATCAACAAAACAGAAAATGACAAGTGCTGGAGAGGATGCGGTGAAAGAGGCACACTTATCCACTGTTGGTGGGAATGCCAAATGGTGCAACCACTGTGGAAAACAGTTTGGTGGTTCCTCAAAAAGCTGAATATAGAATTGCCATACGACCCAGCAATACCATTGCTGGGAATCTACTCAAAGGAATTAAGGGCAAAAACTCAAACAGACATTTGCACACCAATGTTTATAGCAGCATTATTTACAATTGCAAAGAGATGGAAACAGTCAAAATCTCCATCAACAGACTAGTGGCTAAACAAACTGTGGTATATACATACGATGGAATATTATGCAGCTTTAAGGCAGGATAAACTTATGAAGCATGTAATAACATGGATGGACCTAGAGAACATTATGCTGAGTGAGTCTAGCCAAAAACTAAAAGACAAATACTGTATGGTCCCAATGATGTGAATCGACACTCGAGAATAAACTTGGAATATGTCATTGGTAACAGAGTTCAGCAGGAGTTAGAAACAGGGTAAGATAATGGGTAATTGGAGCTGATGGAATACAGACTGTGCAATAGGACTAGATACAAAAACTCAAAAATGGACAGCACAATAATACCTAATTGTAAAGTAATCATGTTAAAATACTGAACGAAGCTGCATCCGAGCGATAGGTTCTTGTTTTGTTTTGTTTTGTTTGTTTTGTTCTTATTATTATTACTTTTATTTTTTTTCTCTATATTAACATTCTATATTTTTTTCTGTTATACTGCTAGTTCTTCTAAACCGATGCAAATGTACTAAGAAACGATGATCATGCATCTATGTGATGATGTTAAGAATTACTGATTGCATATGTAGAATGGTATGATGTCTAAAAAAAAAAATGGTCAGCACAATACTGCCTAACTGTAATGTAATTATGTTGGAACGCTGAATGAAGCTGCATCTGATCTATAGGTTTTTTTTGTTTTTTTTTTCTTTCTCTTATATATTTTTGTACTTTTTATTTTTATTTGTGTTTTCTCTGTGTTATCACTTTATTTCTTTTTCTGTTGTCGTGCTATTTCTTTCTCTAAATCGATGCATATGTTCTGAGAAATGATGACCATACACCTATGTGATATTAAGAATTACTGATTGCATATGTAGAATGGATTGATTTCTAATGTTGTGTTAGTTAATTTTTTTAATTAATAAAAAAATAATAATAATAGCTCACATAGCCCTTAACTTGTACATCTTTTTTGGGGCCTGTCTTCAGTTCTTGGAGCTAGCCCTTTTCATACCAATAACCCACACATATTTTTCCCCTTAAGTTTGCCACAACCAGCCTCTATTGCTGGCAACTCAAGGATCCAATGTAAAAACTAAATAAATAAACTGGTGCAATGAAATTACTCCATAAATGTGAGTTTCCCTCCCTTCACAGCCATAATTTAAACAATTGTGAAACACAGACGCAAATACTAGAAAAGAAATAATATACCAAGTTAGGAGTATCCTAGATTTGTAGAGTTAGATGAGAATTTAAGGCTCATTGAGGCACTTCCACAGGTTATACTGGAGGCTCAGGTGTTGGTAATTAACTCACCAAGGTCATTATCCCTCCCCAGTGGACAGGGAGGGCCTGGAGTGCAGGGGCCAGTGAGCACAGTGGTGTCTGACCAGCTAGTTCAACCTTGAAGTGTTTTGGTTAATTCTGCTCAAATAAGGGGTAGAAGGGGACTTGATTTAATTAAATAAATCAGAGAAATTTTCATTGGGAAATGCATGATAGAGTGGAGACAAGATTGCACTAGACTTTGGCCCTAGAGCTGACTCTGGGATTATCTCACTGGTTGAGTGGAGACAACTCACTTCTGCTGCTCTCTGCACTGCAGTCCCTTTATCTGATAACCTCTTAGACCTCAATTTCCAGTCTCTAATTTGCAGATTCTGTGAGTTTTACTTCATGACCTAACAGGTACTTTAGAGAAGTAGGGATTAACATAATTTATTATGGATCTGGCAATTTGTAAAGCATCTTGCATTTTACAAATCCCTCCCCAATACCTCTCATCCTTAGGTACTTATCATACCCCTTGAGATGGGGATGAGTGTCATCCTGTCCATGTCAAAGGGAAGGAGTTTACTAAGAGCTGACCCTGTGCTGAGTGCTGTGTTTTCCCAACAGTGCAGCTTCAGGTCAGACATGGGAGCCCCTGCCTCAGCCACCCCCTTCCTTGTCATTCCTTCCCTCTGAGACCTGCAACCCACTGAGGTGACTGAACATGCCTCAGGATTATTGTAAGGACACAGAAAAGCAGAGTCTGGCTCAGGTACACCCTATACCTCCACATATTTACCCTCCATTCTCCTGGACAACGAGCAGTTAACAAGGCGGCCAGTCTATGCTAGGTTGTCTTGGAAATAGGCAGCATCCTGGAAGAAAGAGGTAAGAGGGTGGGGAAGAGGTGTGACAAGGGCCCTGGCAGCGAACATAGGATGTGGGCCTCTGAGCTTCCCTTGGACACCCCACTGGCTCCACATGCCCCAGAAGACACCAGGACACATGCTGGACAGGATGTACATCCTGGCTGCACTGGCCGCCTCTGTGCCAGGGAACCCCAGGACTTACATGGGGGACCATAAGCAAAGGAGCCAGATGTTGGGAAGGGACAACACCATGAGTCAGCCACAGGGCTGTCCCCACTCAGGCTGATCAAGCTATGGATGCTGCCAAATCCTTGGCCTGCAGCATCAGGAACCAGGACTGGCCCTCACATTTGGCATGATTACCACAAATTCATAGCAAGCTCATTATATAGATTACAGGCTATTACAAAAACTTCAGCTTTTACACTCAGTGAGAGATTTAGTCTTTGGAGGGTTTCGAGCAGAAAAGTGTAATCATCTGGCATATTTTACAAAAATACTTCTTCCTGATTTTTTTTTACTGTAGTTAATATGAGTTTACATTTATAAATAAGTTTGAGTAAAGGAAATAACTTTGAATAAAAGAAATGTTTGAGTAAAAGGGAAGCAGTAAAGAGGCTATTGAAATAATTTTGGTAGATCCGTGGGGCCCAAAATGGTAAGAAATGCCCACATTCCGGACATCTCTGAAGGCAGACTAAAGAGGGTTTGTTGATGGATTAGATCTGGGGTTTGAGAGTATGAAAGAAGTTGACAGAATTTCTGATCTTTGTTTTTAGTTTTTTTCTTGAAAACATAGAAGAATGGAATTTCTATCAACTCAGATAGGGATTGCTAAAGAAAAGGTGGCTCTGGGGAATGACCATTGGAGTCAGTTTAGGAGGCACTCAGCATGAGGCACCTGCTCCACGTTATTGGGGATGTTGAGTGGTTACTTAGCTACAGAGTCTGGAGTTTAGGTGAAGGTCTACACTCAGGGTTTAATCTTGGTGACACCAGCACATAGATAGTATTCCAATCTATGATATTGGATTATATCATTGGGAGTGATGATACAGTTTTAAATGATGCAATAGGATAAGTGCAGACACTGAGATTTTGGGTGATCCAATAACATTTTAAGATTATGTTATAAGGAGGAGCAAAGAAAGGTAAAAGAGCAACTGATGAGGGACAGTTAGCCATGGAAATGTGGTGCTGGGGAAGCCAAGTGAAGAAAGTGTGTTGGAGGGAACTCTATCCCATATTGTTGATAAGTCAAGTAACATAATGAATGAACAATTAGCCCCTTGATTGCAAAGTGGCAATTATTGGTGACAAGAACAGGTTAAGTAAAATGGGAACAAAAGCCTAATGGTAGTGGTTTAAGATAGAATGAGAGGAGACAGAGTCCTGTTCTAAAGAGGAGCAGAGAAGTGGGGGTTAACTTGAGGTTGCTATGGTGCCATTGGTTTTGGTTGTAAGTTGAGTGGTTACAGGATGCCTGTGAGTAATAGAAATGATTCGACAGAAGAGGAAAAAAAATTGATGAGAAATGGAAGATAATTGTTGGAGTAATGTCTTGAGTGGAATATACCATGAAAAAAACTGTTTTGGTATTTCATTTTTTCCATGTAGAAAATTGAAAAACAGTTCCTATGTGTTACATTGTATTTTCCAAAAATGGCCACACAGTATACACCACCCACAAGCTCTTCTTCAAGGAGATATTGTCACACCCACCACTAGATGAAGCCCATTGCTGTGTGTTCCATGGTTCTTCCAAAGAGATGGCAGCAGGAGTGACCCTGTACAAGTTCCGGGTATAGCCCTTACCTGGCCAGCTCACAGGCTCACCTCCACCCTGTGGCATAGCCTTTACCTGCCCAGCTCTGAGACCCACCTCCACCTCATGAGAAGAGCGAGCATGCCTACAGCACCATTCCACAGCCAGGGCTCTGTGGCCAGACAGCAGCTGGTGTCAGAGCCAGTCTGGAGTCAGGTGGCTACAGCTGCTCTCCAGGAGAGACAGCATGAGAGGCCCTGAGATAACAAAATTTGCCAAAGCCCAGACAGCAAAAGAATCACAAGAGAGACAAAATATCTTTTTATTTCAAGTTTCTAAGGTTTGAGATATTTTGCTATACAATGATAGACAGCCAGAACATAAATTAGCATCAGAAGTGAAGAAAGGGCATTCTACTGTGACAGCCATTTAAAATGGGCCTCACTGGTTTAGGACTTAATTAAGGATTTAAGGCCTTAAAGAGATGATGGGTGGGCTTGGGGCATATGGAACACATCTTAGGAGGTCAGAGGAATGTGGCAAATGGTAGTAAAGCTGTTGCTAGCAGTAGTGAGAATATATCACAAATAGAGGATTTCTAGGAGTAACTAGAACATACATCAAGTAAACTGACGTATTTGGCTAAGAAGATCATCAGCACAATAATGGAAGTGCCAAATTCTTTATTACAGCCTCGTATTATAAGGTACAGATAGAAAGAGATGAGCTGAAAAAGGAATTGATCAACTTTCAAGCCAAATTTAGATGAAATATAAATGACCAGGACATGATGGGTTAAAAAATACCACTGTTTCTCAATCTTTCCAGATAGGAAACAGCTACCTAAGAAAGAAATGGAGCAAAGGTAGAGATCCTCTCATGTGTGCAGTTGTAAGATTCCAGAAATAATATGGAAATTCATGTAGTGAGCTTCTGAGAATGCTAACACTGTGTTCACATAGCACCCCAACCAGAGAGACACCTGTCACCAGGGGACTTGCTTGTGTGACTTTTCACACACAGACAGAGCCTCAGGAAAATTATGTATGCAATTTTTAGTCGTTAATATTAATAATTATTCTTTTACCAGCAGAAGTGCCATCAGCTTGGACAAAAAGAGGCAGAAATAGCCCCAAATGGACAGAGGCTTATGGAGAGCAGACATGCTGTGAGCAGGAAGCAGCTGAGGCAGTGTCTGGGCTGCAAACATAGCCCAGGCCCGTGAAGAAAGGAAGGTGCCTGGGGGGTGGACGGGGCCACAGAGAGCAGGACAGAGGGCAGCTGGGTCATCAAGCCCCAGGACACAGGCTCATCAATGGGGGTTCAGCTCACCACTGACCAGCAGTTCCCACGCAGCTCCTGTTTGTTCATGTTTTTAACAAGAATGCCTACTGAGGAAAGAATATTGAGGAGAACTGTGCTCAATACGATGATTCAAGTCATTTTGGTTCAATGATTCACATCCTCTGAGAAGGGTCAACACATCTGGATCTGATGTCGCTGATGAGACCCTGCCTTTACACTGATGCTGTAATGAGATGAGTTGAGACCTTGGGTTCCTTGGGGGGTTGGGAAGCATAATTTGCATGTGAGTATTACGTGAATTGTTGTAGATGATCGTAGGTTCTAAATATGGCCCCAGCAATATCTCGTACATATTCCTCTGCAATATGAACTTGCCAATCTCCATCCAGAGGTGGAGTTTTCTTCTCCTCTGTCTCGAACTGGGTTGCCCTGTGATTGCTTTGACTGATGGAATTCAGTGGAAATATACTTGCTGGCCGTCAGCATACCCACTAATTGCCCAGGAGCTTCTACTCTCTTCCTCTTGGAATGCGCACTCTCAGAAGGCAGAGGCACCATGCTGTGAGAAGGCCCCTGGGGAGGCTATGTGCAGCACTTTTTCTGGCCAGCTCCAGCTAAGCAGCAGTAACTGGCACCAGTCCTGTGATGCTGTCCAGCCTGTGAATCAGGCTCCAGGCACAGTGGGCTCCAGGCACAGCCGCTGTCTGGCTAAAACCGTGGAGAGAGCCCAAGTGAGAGCCACTCAGGTAGACCTGGTCAACTCACAGAAGGGGGCGGAGAAGGTAGAATGTTATTTAAACTCAGTAAGTTTGGGGGCAGTTTATCTTGCAGCAATAGACAATGGAGCAACTTCTCCACTGGGTCACAGTAAGGAAAAAGGAGCTAATGAATGCCAAATGCCTGGGACACAGAGGCAATTAATAAATGTCCTTTCCTCTCTTTTTAGTTCAGATACAGATGGAATAAAACTGAATATGATAGCACAAGGACTTCACCTTTTTTAAAAATTTTTTCTCCCTCTCTCTTAGTATCTAGCTGTTGCTTATTGTCAAGCGAATATTCTCCAAGTCTCAAAAATAAAGCCAAAATGTTAGAATAGAGTTCTCTAACTGCCCTTCTATATTTAATCACACAGGATTCTGTGGTTCGGTCATGATGTCACCACTGCTGATGATGGGATCCTTTCATGCTTACATTATATTTGAAATTCTTTGGGTAGATGGCACTGTAAATTAAATGCTTTATTCAAGTCACACCCAAGTATGGGTTTTGCATAAACTCTCAGAGGCCAGGCCTCTGAGAGTGTTATCTGAAGGCACAAGAAAGACTGAAAAAAAATAATAAAACATGCTTTATAAAATAAAGCTTTTGCTCTTGTGACATAATGATATAAATATAGACGTCTGAATTGAGTTCTCATTTTCTTGTTATAAATAGTTTAATTATTGAAAATCTAAGTAAAGACCCACTCAACCCCCCATGAGAATTCATCTCAGGTCATGAATGAGACTCTCCATTTCTGTGCAGTCCTACATTTCCCAGCACCTCTCAGCTAAAGATGTGAACATTCAGTACCTATTCAGTTTCTCCAGCCATAAAATTATCAAAATAGCAAAACACAAGTTCTGAGGAAATATAATTCAAAGAGTAGGACACCTGTCAGCTTGTAGCTATTTCTGGGTGCTTGCACTCTGACATCCTACAGAATCTGACTAAGCTTTCTGTACCAGGGTCTATGAATAAGGGGATCCCCCAAAACTACCCCAAACAAAATCAATGACCTGCTTTCCCCGCAGTGGTGCCTGAGTCCCTAGGCAACCCTGTGGGAGAAGGAGACACAGTTCCCCACCTCAGGGTGCATGGCAGCACATGGGGGCACCCACTGGCCAAGCCCTGCAGGCTGAGCCCCAGGGCCCAGAGGGGTGCACTTCTCAGCCAAGGTTGCCGGCTGTCCTTTCCTTCCCCCTTCTGAGACTGCCGAGGTCGGGATATCAGGTTGGAAAGTCCAATATTCCTTGTTCCTTGCCACACTGAGTTTCCTTTTGAAGGAGTTTATTCAGGTGTCCTTGAACAGGGATGCACCTTCTAGCTTCTGAGCACCAGTCTTCACACTGCCTTTGGCAGAGTCCTTTCCCTTAATAGGCTCAGGCAGTGGGCCCAGGCAGAGGGCCGGACTTGTCTGGCCGCAGACCTTGCTCGCCATGCACCAGCTTCAGAGGATTGCCTCCTGGAGGGTGAAAGTGCCCCGCCTCCCCGCCGTGCCCCCTGCCACTTCCCCGGCCACCCAGGCCCCAGGTGTCTCCCTGGGCTCCGGACACGCCCCGTGCCATCGGCGGCAGCTCATGCAAGTGCATCGTCACCAGCCTTCCCGCGCCCTGCGTGCCAGGTGCCTAGGCCCGGGAAGCCGGCGGCCGTGTGCGGGGCGGTGGCTGCTGGCATGAGGCAGGCACAAAAGCAAGTGCCCGCTCAAATGCAATTCATCAGGTGGGGCCATGTGCAACGCAGCCAGGTAGAAAAGGGGCAATTGCTGCTGCTATCCTTTCCCGCCGCGGCTGCACTTCAGACGGCGTCCGCACACGCGCTGGCCGCCGCTAGGTTGTGGCTGTCGCCTGCATGTGCGCGTCTCCCCAGCCTGGAATCACGGAGCTGCCGTTTCGTCCCTGTGTGCGGGAGGTCAGGCTGTAGGGAGAGGGCGGAGAGGGGCTGAGCAGGCCCGCCGGCCATAACGTAACTGCCGCCCGGAAAATGAAGGGAGCCGGGGGCTGACCTTGGGCGGGGAGGGGCGCAGGCGGTGGCTGGGACGCGGCAACGCGGGGAAGGAGCAGAGGCTCCGGGACCCCCGCCGCGGACCTCGCGTCCACGTGGAGCCCACCCCTGCCTCCCGGCCGCGGGAGCTGCCATAGTCCGCGCACTGAGGGCTCCCGAGGCCGGGTCCAGACAAGACCGACTTTCCGCAAACTGCAGATTTTGTGTCTATCACACGGCAGCGGTCCTGGCAGTCCTGTACACAGAGCCAAAAGGCGGAAGGCGCCCGCACACTTGCGGCCGGATGACTCGAGACGCAGGTAGGTAAAAATCAAGACCGTGAGCTGTGCTGTGCATGTTTTGGGAATTGAGGTCCTATGAATTCAGTTTGCGGTGTGTGTATGCATTTGATGGGTTAGTGGGAATGAAATATATGTATTCAAATGTGTGGGCTGGTGGTGTTGGTGTAGATATTTGGGGATAAGGAGTCATGAGGGTTTTTTGAGTGTAGCTGGGGCTCAGTAGTTTTGCAAAGTGTGAGGGGCAATGCATACATATCAAGGATTTAGGGTTATTTATTTGTAATTTGAGGCTTTGGGAACTTTTTTATGTGTGTTTATGAATTTTAGAGATTTTTCTGTGTTTAATTGTTGGTTTGTCAAAGTTTACTGCCTATGCATATAGGCAGTGTCAGGAAATGTGTCTGTGTATATTAGCTTATAGGGTCTGGGTGTTTTGTATATTTGTGGGGTTGGGGAGTTTGTTTCATTGTATTTAGTATATGCTGAATGTTGAAGATGTTCATGTGATTTTCAGGAGTTGTATGTGTATAGGTCTTTGAGTGTAGCTGTAACACTCTTTTGTGTAGCAGGTATATGTAAATGTTAGATGGAAGGACTGTAGGGTGTCATGACTGTGAGGATTATGGATATGTAGATAGTTTGGGGAGGTGTGTGTTTTGAGGGGAATAGAGTGGTACCTTTGGGTATTTGTAGTGTGCTGGAAAATTTTGGTTATAACTGAGGTCTCTCTATATTGAGTGTATTGTGTATTCAAGGATCACAGCAGTTTGGATGTAAATCTTCAAAAGCTATGAATTTGAATTTAACAGTAGGGAATGATTAGTTTGTTTTCTGGGAAGTTAGTGTTTATGTACCTGAGGTAGTGATGGGGATGTGTTTTTATACATGGAAGTAAATAGCTTAGTTTGCTGGGCTACTATCACAAATACCACAAAATGTGTTGCCTTAAAAAACAAGTATTCTTCAGTCACTGGTTTGAGGCTGGAACTCCAAATAAAGGTTTGAAGAAGGGATACTTTCTCCTGAAAGTGTATAGTGTGGTGCTGACTGCCACAAATTATTGAATGCATTTCTACCTCCTGTCACCTGGCAATGTCCTCTCCTTTCTAACTTTTCTGACTTCCCAGTTCTCTTTATATGGCCTCTAACAATCCAGAATAAGGTCCACCCTCATTGACTTGGGCCATATGTTAACTTAAAATGACATCTTCAAGAGATTCTATTTCCCATGGGTTCATAGCCACAGAAAAATGAACTGAGATTAAAAATATGCCTGAATTGAGGTATATAACTCAATATATCACAGTAGAGTAATAGTATATCTATATATTGGGGGTATGTGATATGATTACATGTAAGAATTGGAATGTGGGAGTAGGGGTATGTAATTACAGACATGGAAGTGGTTTCACGTATACTCGTATTTGGTTGACTGGAGATATTGATTTGTTTCTTCAGTGTTTGTACTGGTTTGTGTGTACATATAGGATTGGCTGGGTGATTTATATAAATTTATGTATTTTATATATATTTATTCATAGGATCTATGGGGTAAGGATTTTTAACAGTGTTCTTTGGAAAATACTAGGGTTATCACATGTCTTTTGGGGAATATTTGAGTATTGGGAAGGTGTAATTGCTCTCTTCATAGATGGGGATGTATTTAAATTTGAGGGGTGTACATCTTCAGTGATTGGGAATCTTTGAGTGAATATATATCATTTTCATTGTATGTGGGGAAGTTGTGTTTTTGTATTAGCAATACTACAAGATTCTTGGGTTTTGTATGTATTTATCTGAGTGTGGACGTTATTAAAGGGTAGTGTATAAGTGTTCATTGGGTAATAAGGTGTTCACTGAATCTTTTTTGTCTTTTTTCTGGAATGTAATGTTTTAAATTGGTGCCGTTGCTTGTATTTTTTTTTGGTGTCAGTTGGGTGATCTTGTATGTGATTGATGTCTACAGGTTGTCTGTAGTTATGTGTTCATTTGGGTAAATGAAATTCACAAAGTTTATATTCTTTGGTATGTGGAAATTTTATCATGGTATTAGAAACTAATAGGTGATATAGGTTGTGTGGATAATAAGAAATTTTGAAGTATGGGTATATTATAGATGTGAAATTGAGTGTGGGTTTATTGTGGCATGAAGCATGAGATAAAACTTAGGGTACTTGATGGTTTTAGAGAGTCTTGTGTGTATGTGGTCTCTAGTGTAAACATACCAGTAGTATGTTGGTTGTTCATGTTTGTATTCAAGTGAATGTCTTGTGCATGTGCAGTTGTAAGAGTAGCATGTGTGTATTCAGAATGGGTAGATATTGAGTGTAAATATTTAGGTATGATAGGTTGTATGTCTGTGTATTTATTGTATGGATTGGATCTGGCATCTGTCTCCAGGATATATGATGGTTTGAGGGTTCTGGAGATAGGTAGGGTAGTATTGTTTTTGTTTGTAGGGTGGAAATTGAGGGTCTAGCCAAGGTCTGTGTCCATCCTGTGCACACATTCCTATGAAAGGGAATAGTTTTGTTGGAGCTGGTTGTTACTAACTTCAGATCATTGATTATGCATAACTTTTCTCAGCTCTGTGATCAGTAATGTCAGATTGATAGTCGGAAATTGGCCAAGGTGGGAATATTTATTCCACCAAACTCTCTTCTGAAGAGATTAACTTTATTGTACATTTACCTGGGAAGTGTTTGGGTGTATTGGGGTGTGAGTGTGAGGGCATGGGTCTCATCAGGATATATGTGTAGATCAAGAACCTTCAGGCAACATTGTAATAGGTATATTGGTGGCTGTAAGTGAATTGTGAGTGGGACAGTTGTAGGTTTTGTGTCCTTATAAGTATGCATCTGCCCTGGCAGTCAGCAGTTTTAAAGTAGGGGGCTTCCTGGACAAGAACTCAGATAGGTCAAATCCTTTCCCAGGCATGAACATGGCTGCAGTTGGTTTCTTCATGGCATAACTGGTGGACAAGAATGCAGTCCACTCAGGGTCTTGTTTGGAAATCCTGTAGAGCCATGAGTCCCCATACCAACCATCTACTCCCATGGTGGTTAATATTGCATAAAAAACAAGTGAGTGGTGTCACAAGTTCTTAGCCAACCCATCTACATGGAAACTAGAAGCTTTAGGGATAGACATGACCTCCAGATTTTGGTGAGTTGACATAGGAAGAACAGAGGCAGCTCTGTCCCTGAGGGCTGGAAGATGAGGGGAGCTCCTAATGGTGAGTCTTCTTATGGCCTTTTCTCTCTTAGGATGAATCCTCCTACCAACAGAAGACACAGACAGCTCTTTCATAAATGTCCAATAAATGCTTGCTTCCCTATGGTCATATCTTAATACCAAATCAATGGCAATACACTGTACTATTTATACTGTGTTTAGTATTTATTAGCAGAATAGTGCTGTGCTTGTTTTTTTTTCTTTTTCTGCATGAGCAGGCACTGGAAATTGAACCCATGGCAGGCAAAAATTCTACCACTGTGCCACTGTTGCACAACCTCTGTGCCTGCTTTTGTACTTTAAAATATATTTTAAGTAAAAATAGAAATTATACACAGTAGATTTTCTTATTGTTTTTTTGTTTGTTTGCTTCTCCTTTTAATTTTGTTTTAAATGAATGGACATTGACCCTGAGATTTAGGAGAAAAAATAGGTATATTTTTGTATCTTGATCCAGCATCACAAAACTCTCATCCAGGTTGTATGAGTGAAAATTGCTAGTAGGGCTGAGATTGAGGTGTGTTGGTTGTTCTAGTGCAAATATGCTACAGAGTATGTCATAGGATTGTGAGAAAACCCACCGTGAAATATGGAGTCCTCCTGGCATGGAAAGAGGTGGCATGGGTCTGTTCTGTGCCCTGGATCTACCTGTGCCAGGGAGGAGGGTCAGCATGGTGGAACTCACAGGCCCATAAATTGACAGGGCAGGTGTGTACTTTGGTTGGAGCTATTCCTGCCATCACTCCCCAGAAATAATCTCTTTCTTTTTTAGACTGAAAATCTGAGGCCTGCTTAAGCAGGGGGAATATAGGCTCCACATAGGCAGAAGCTAGTCTTCACAATTTCATCTGAAAGGAATCCTCAGGATCTTGACAGGTCTTCCCTCAGGCCTCAGAATGGACACTGCAAATATCAGCAGGCATGAAGTTGCTCCTGATTCAAAACTCTTAAAAGCTATTGGGATACAAATCAATAAGCCATGCCCTTGATCATGAGGCCTATGCTTGTGAGCTTATGTAGGCAGCAGAGAAGCTTAGACTACCTATAGAGATACCTAAGAGTTACTTCTGAAGGACCTCTTGTTGCTCAGATGTGGCCTCAGTCTCTCTAAGCCCAACTCTGCAAGTGAAATCATTGCTCTCCCCACTACGTGGGACATGACATCCAGGGGTGATAGTCTCCCTGGCGACATGGGGGAGGACTCCCAGGGATGAATCCAGACCTGGCACTATGGGATCAACAAACCCATCCTGACCAAGAGGGGGAAAACAAGTGTCAATAATAAAGTATCAGTGACAGAGAGTTCAAATAGAGTCAAGAGGCTTCTCAGGAGATTGCTCTTATGCAAGCTTCAGTTAAGCCTTGCTACCTATCATAACCTGCCAACCCCCAACCAGGACCATTCCAGCCTATCCTAAAGAACACCTAGGGCAATACATAAGATTCCACAAGGATTCCATGCACTAGAAATAACTTTCCAGAAACCGACACCTTCCAGGTGGGTCCCTGGTCCAGATAAGCCCTGAAACCTAGCCCAGCCTCTCCAGAACATCAGATAGTTCCATCTCCGTACCCTATATTAGTGAGAGACCCTTCCAATATGCAAAATTTAAAATGGCTGTAGCACAAACGCCCTAAAGCGAAGGATAGAAAGATCAAAGATGACGGTGTAGTTATACAGAGAAGATAGGCTATAGCAAATGAATATGAATGCTGAATCATTAAATTGATACCTCTTTTAGTCTCCAGTATTTTAGAGCAGCTAGAAGTAAAAACCTAAAATTGTGGAATTGTAACCCATGTCAAACTCTAAAATATGTTCTACATCTAATTGTGGTGCTATGCTTCGAAATTCATAGCTTTTTTGTATATAAGTTATTTTTCACCAAAAAAGCAGGAAAAACAGTTAACTGCGGTGATAAAAAATACTTAAGCCCTTTAGCCTCCTATATTATAGAGCAGCTGGAAGGAAAAATATGATAGGATCATATGGTAGCCCATGACAAGATATGTCCTGTAAATACTTGTTGAAGAGTACTTTGAAAGCTATTGTTTTTTTATTTCTCTACTTTGTATATATGTTATATATACAATAAAAAAAGTTTTAAAAAAGCTAGTGGGACAATGAGAACATGAAGTCAAATCAGAAGAATCAATCCATGCACTCCACTAAAATGTACTATGTTCCACTTATGTAAGCAAAAAAGCAAACCGCGAAAGTATTTGTTTGTGAAAGTTCTGGTTCTTTGGTGGTTATTGATTTCCAGCTTCGTTCCATTGTGATAAGGGAAAGTGCTTTCAGTAATTTCATTCTTTTTAAGTTTATAAAAACCTGTTTTGTGCCCCTGCATATGACCTATGCTGGAGAATGTTCCATGAATGCTAGAGAAGAATGTACATCCGGGTGTTTTGGGGTGTAATGATCTATATATGTTTGTCAGGTGTAATTCATTTAAGAAACTGTTTAGGTTCTCTATTTCCTTTTTGATCTTCTCTCTGGTTGTTCTATGTGTAGAAGAGAGCAGTGTATTGAAGTCTACCACTATTATTGTTGAAATGTCTGTTTCACCCTTCAGTTTTGTCAACATTTGTCTCATGTACTTTGGAGTTTCTTGATTGAAAGCATAAACTTTTATACATGCTTTCTCTTCTTGGTGAAATGTCTCTTTTATTAATATGTAGTGTCCTTCTTCTTCTCTTTTGATGCCTTTACATTTAAAGTCTATTTTGTCCAATATTAGTATAGCTACTCCAGCTTTCTTTTGGTTATAGCTTGCAAAAACATCTTTTGTCCATCCTTTCTCATTCAATGACTTTGTATCTTTGTATCTAAGATGAGTCTCTTGTAAGCAGTGTATAATTGGGTCATATTTCTTAATCCATTCTGCCAATCTGTATCTTTTAATTGGAGAGTTTAGCCCTTAAAAATCATAGTTATTACTGTAATGGCATTTCTTGAATCTACCATCTTATCATTTGGTTTTCATTTTCCAGATCTATATATTCTTTTCCCTTTTTATCATTTAAGTTACCCTTACTGGTACTCTTTATTTATGTGCCTTCCTCCAGACTTCCCTCTCCTGTCTTTTGTCTTCAGCTGGTAGAAGTTCCTTTAGTATTTCTTGTAGTGCCTCTTGTTGACAAATTCTCCCAGCCTTTGTCTGTCTGTGAAAATTTTAAACTGTCCCTCACTTTTGAGGGACTACATGACTGGGTAAAGAATTCTTTCTCTTTCAGAATCTTAAATATGCCATATCACTGCCTTCTCACCTCATGATGCCTTCTCACCTCAGTCTTCTGTGGTTTCCCTTGTATGTTGTCAGCCACTTTTCTCCTGCTGCTTTTTAGGTCTTTCAGCTTCTCTTTAAAATTTAACAGATTGATTAGTATGTGTCTTGGAGTAGACCTATATGGATTTATTCTGTTTGTGGTTCATTGGGCTCTTTTGATTTGCAAATTTATGTCTTTTATATGGATTGGGAAGTTTTCCTCCATTAATTCCTCAAATAATCTTCCTAGTCCTTTACTCTCCTCTTCTTCTGGGACACTGAGCATTCTTATATTTGTGCACTTCATGTTGTCCATCATTTCCCTGAGATACAATTCAAATTTTTGTGTCTTTCTTGCCACTTGTTCTTTTGTCCATTTGAATTCAACTGCCCTGTCCTTTAGTTTGCTTAATCATTCTTTTGACTCTTCACATCTGCTGGTGTATGTCTCTAGTATGTTTTCAATTCAGTCTACAGTATCTTTCATCTCTGTCATAGCTCCTATTTTTCTACTTATTCTGTCAAATACCTCTTTATGCTCTTCTAGTGTCTTCCTGCTACCCTTTATGTGATTAGCCAACCCGTTGAATTTATTTAGGAGATTTGTATGAATGCCTTTTAATAGTTGTTTTAAATTCTGTGTCTCCTTCAGTGTTTTAATTTGGTCATTTGGCTGGGTAATAACTGCCTGCATCTTCATATGCTTTTTGATTTTATGTTGGATTCAAGGCGTTTGATTATCTTGATAAGGTTATTTTGAAAGTTGATTTTCCTCAGTCATCTAAGGTTTTGTGTTTACTTGAGTTTGCATTGAAGGTTTCCTTTTGCACTTGGTTTATTAGTAATTCCCCACCGAACCAAAGCATGGACCTGATTCAGGGAATGCAAATTTACTTGAGGATCTCTTTATAAACCTAGGCAGATAGGCAGTTTGCCAGACTTCACTTTCTTTTCTACCAGAAGATGGCATTCTTGGATCTCTTCTTCCCCTCAGCTCCACCTCTCACTGACTGTGGCAGCTGGGTGAGCTGGTTGGAGACTGTGTACATTGCAGCCAGCTTTGCTTGTCCTGCTGTGGACTGAAACCCACCAGTCTCAGGGCTGTAGGAGGGGCATTGTTTACCTCAGCAGATATTCCACTTGTGAGCCTGATGGCTACATTACAATATATCAGAAGGCTAAAAATATCTAAGTAAAGTTCATAAAGGCATAATTATATTTGTTAATTTTCAGCTATACTCAGAACTCTGCTCTCTCTATGAAAAAAGATGGTTCTGTTTCTGTCCCTTTTTAGGCATTTGAAAGCTTCATCAGTTTTACAGTCCAAAAGTCATTCCCAGGATTCCAATCCAGGAAAATCTTATCAAGAAAGGCCTTATTTAACAACAAGCATTTCCATCTTATTAGGTAAACCACTTAGCTTGAATTAAGGAAAATAGGGTGAGACTTTTAATTCTGCCAAAGTTCTAAAAAGCTCCAACAGATAGCTTCATGTATTTTCCCAGAAACTTCACTTATTTGTGTATTTTGGCCTGTTCTGGGAAAAACAACAGATAATTTGGGGAATGAGGATCAGTTTTTATTTTTAAATAGGTTTGATCAAATATGATTTTCTCAGGCTATATGTCTCAATAAAGAGATGTATTGTAAAATACTCAGTGTCACAGATAAATTGAGGAATGTGCAATCCAAAAATGAAATTAAGAAAAGATTCTATTTACAAAACCAAAAAAGTTGTAAAATCCTTGTTTATTTAACCAAGAAGGTATAAGATGTAGCCACACTTTCCAGATTTATTTGAGTGAACCAGTTGGGAGAGAATCATATTTGCTATTTTAAAGACAATTCTCAATCACAATCTAGTATTTAGTTTCTTTGGTGTTATCTGTTTCACAAACATCTATTACAGAATACAAAGAAATTTTTTTTTAATTTTAGGGATGGGGCAGTGGTGCTGGAATGAAATATGGGCAACTCAAATTAACTCATGTAAATAATATCTTGTCTAATATTTTAACTGGTGTTAGAACCTCCTTTGCCTCTAAGTAATGTGTGGTCCTCAGCAAGGGTAGGACATTTGTGTTCAACTCAAAATCTGGCACAAATAATGAGACTATTGATGCAACACACAAGTGGATATTACAGTGTTTATTATTTACATCATTAATGTCTGGAGAGAGAGAGACAATCCTTGAAAGGAACTCTGAAATGAATTAGTGATAGACAGGAGACTGGCTTGAGTTTTTATTGTGTTTAAGGGGTGGGGCCAGTGAGGGTTTTCACCTATGTCAAGCTTGGCAACCACAAGTAGGGCACATAGAGGGTTCTTACCAGGTTGCCCAGATTTGGGAGGTAATGATGAACAGTTTTAATATAGAACATGAGAAAATAGGGTCACACTCCTCATTACATGAGTTTACAATAGTCCAGCTGTTGACCACTGCCACAGGTCCTTTTCTCAGTCTCAGACTGGTCATCCTACAAGGCAAAATATTTTTTATTTCAATCTGATCTTATTGTTTCCTATATACTTTTGCCTACTATATTATTTCTTGGGCCAGGAATAAATGACTGTCTGCCCTCATCTTTCTGACTGTATGGAATGAAAGCAAACATGCCTTTAGATATTAGACATAGGCCTCTGAATCCATCTGCACATACAGTCTTAAAATTTTCCTTTACCTGCTAGGGGATGAGTTTAAGTTGCTGTGCCAGTTTGAATCTGTGGTGTACCCCAGAAAAGCCATGTCATTTAATCCTCATTACAGAGTGGAAGCTTTTTGATTATCCATGGAGATGTGACCCACCCAATTGTGGGTGGTAACTTTTGATTAGATAGTCTCCATGGAGATGTATCTCTACCCATTCAAGTTGGGGTTGCTTACTGGAACCCTTTAAGAGGGAGCCATTTTGCAAAGAACCACAGGAGCCCACACAGCCAGAGACCTTTGGAGATGAAAAGAGGAGAATTCCCCCAGGGGTGCTTCATGAAACAAGAATCCTGGAGAGGATAGCTAGCAGACATCACTATGTTTAACAATACCCTTGGAGTTGAGAGAGAAACTCTGAACATCACTGACCTTCTTGAACCAAGGTATCTTTCTCTACATGCCTTATTGGATATTTCTATAGCCTTGCTTTACTTTTGACATTTTCATAGCCTTAGAATAGTAAGCTTGCAACTTATTAAACTTCCCTTTTTAAAAGCTGTTCCATTTCTGGCAAAATCACGTTTCAGCAGCTTGCAAACTAGAAAAGGTTTTGGTACCAGAGAATTGGAGTGTTGCTGTGGTTCGCAAATACCAAACATATTGGTACAACTTTTTAAATGGATAAGGGGAAGATTCTGGAAAAGTTGTGTGAAGCTTGGCAGAGAAGGTCTAGAATGCTTTGAAGAGACTGTTAGTAGAAATGTGAACCCTAAAGATATCTCTGACAAGACTCTAGAGAGAAATGAGGTGTGTGTTATTGCAAAATGGAAGAAAGATGACCCTTGTTTTAAAGTTGCAGAACATTTGTCAAAACTGACTGTTGGCTTTAGATGGAAGGCAGATTTTAAAAGCTATGAACTTGGATATTTAGCAGAAGAGATTTGCAAATCAGATGTGGAAAGTGCAGCCTGGTTTCTTATTGCAGCTTATAGTAAAATGTGACAGGAAAGATATAACGTGAGAACTGAACTCTTGGGTACAAATAAACCAAAAGTTGAAGCTCTGGAAAATTTTGGGCTTCCAAGAAGGGAGACCCCAGATAGTGGTGCCCCATGTGAGGCTTTAACCAAATGTGGAACCAGTCAGCCATTTTAGAAAAAGCCAGGATTGTAGATGGAGTTATCCAGGAAAGACTTATGGAAACTCCTCTGTCTGATGGACATGATACCTGCTTACTGCACGGTAAACCAGCTAGGGTGTTGCAGGATCTGTATAAAAGCAACCACTGCTAGTCTGGACTAAAAGCCTCAGAAAAGGGGCAAAGTGAAGGTAAAATGTCTTCAGGGGCAGAAATAGGGAGTCAAAGTTCCAAAGTCAAAAATATTGGGCCAGGAGAGTGGACACACCCAAGTACTTGGAGAGGGTGAGTTTTCCTTGAAGGCAGAGGGTGAGCCTTCCACATCATTGCAGTGGAAGAGTTGTGCTGTCTTGGTCCTTGGAAAGAGTACAGCACACTCCTTTTGGATTCAGGAGAGCCTGGCTGCCACCTCATGGAGGGGTTGAGCATGTGCTCCAGAGATGACAGAGAGCGCAGGTGTGGACCTGAGGCTTGGAGAGATTGGAGCTGAAAAACAGGTGGTCTTCCCATTGTACCCCAAGGATTCATTCAGAGCAAGGTGGGTGACTGCCTAGGCCCTTGGAAAGGGTGGGAATGCCACTTTATAAAGCCCTGAAGATAAATGACTCTCAGACTTTGAAATCTGATGGAGTTTGCCCTGCAGGTATTTGAAACTGCTTGGGTCCTGTGACCCCTGTGTTCCTTTCAATTATCCCTTATAGATATGGGCTGTTTATCCTATGACTGTCCCTCCTTTGTATGTTGGCAGCAAATAACTTGTTCTGAGTTTTACAGGTCCAGAGCCAGAGTAGAATTTTGCCCTAGGACAGGCCATGTCTGAAGCTGACTTTGACAAGATTTTGTACTGTTTCTTAGTTTGTATTGTTATTGAAATGGTTTAAGGCTTTCTGATACTGTGATGGAATGAATTATTTTGCATCTGGAAAGAACATGCCTTTTGAGGGTCCAAAGGGTGGAATATGCCAGTTTGTATCTGTGGTGTACCCCAGAAAAGCCATATCCTTTAATCCTCATTGACTATTGCTGTGTGGGAGCTTTTTTGATTATTCATGGAAATGTGACCCACCCAGTTGTTGGAGGTAAATTTTGATTAGGTAGTTTCCATGGAGATTTTCTCCACCCATTCAAGGTGGAGTTGCTTAATGGAGCCCTTTAAGAGGGAACCATTTTGCAAAGAGCCATGAGAGCCCATACAGCCTGAGACCCTTGGAGATGAAGAAAGAAAATGCCCCTACGGGAGCTTCATGAAATAACAAACCTGGAGAGAAAGTTAGCAAACATCACTGTGTTTGCCATGTGCCCTTACAGTTGAGAGTGAAATCCTGAATGTCATCAGCCTTCTCAAATCAAGGTATCTTTTCCTAGATACCTTAGATCAGACATTTCTATAGCTTTGCTTTAATTTCAACATTTTCACAGCCTTAGAACTGTAATCTTGCAACTTATTAAATTCCCCTTTTTAAAAGCCATTCCATTTCTGGTATGTCACATTTTGGCAGCTTGTAAATTATCACAATTGCTTTCCCCTTAACCTCTAAAACAAGAATGTGAATCCCCGGGCTCCCAATTTTTATAACCTTCATTTGGCCTACTGTAATTTGATGAACATGTTTTTGTTTGGATCACCATTTTTATGGTCTGAGAATGGTAAACTTGTAACTTAATAAATTCCCTTACTAAAAACTATTCCATTTTTCATATATTACATTCTGGCAGTATTAACAGGAATCTGTTGTAATGTCCCCCTGCTAAATTCTGATTTTAACTATTTGAGAGATCTTTCTTTTTTCCTTTTTTTCAAGGCAGTCTAGCTAAAGGTTAGTCAACTTCATATTTCTTTTCCAAGAACCAGCAGCATTTGCCTTCATTAATTCTTTCTATTGCTTTAATCTCAGTTTCCTTTATTTCTCCTTTAATCTTTGTTTTTTCTTTCCTTTTGCTTCTTTTAGGGTTAGTTTGCTGTTCTGTTCCTTATTTCTGCAGGTATTCAGGTATTCCTTTGATTTTAGCTCCTTCTTTCTTTTTAATTGAGGTATTTAGGATTATAAATTTTCCTATCTCCACTGCAGTCTCTGTATCCATAAGTGTTTTTCTTAACTTTTTTTTTGAGGGTTTGTGAACATTTTAATAGCATTCTTGTTTATACATATGTTAGGCTTTTTAACACCATCATTATTTATTGCTAACATGAATTCAAAGTAATTATTAAGATTTGTTTATACTATAGTAAGATCAGGAAATCAGGGTACAATTGCTATAATCAAATCTTAATCTTCAGAGAATAGCATCTCCACAAGGCTGGCTTGAAGATACTCAGAATCCCCCAGTTTTTGAGGAAGCCCATGTTTTAGTAGTGTAGGCACTGCAGTTACTTTCAGGTTTTTTATGAAGTCATTGTTTGGATCTTCCAATAGATGAACACACTTCTTTGGTGATGTGTTTCAGTCCCTCTTGTACAACTGGTTCAGCCTGTACACAGTCCAGGCACCAGCTTTTCCCTCTGGTGTCCTTAGAGCCAGTTATGTAGGTGAAAATGGTCTTGCCATTGTGTTGCTCCAAGGCCTGGTTGAACTCTTCAAAGATAGACATGTGCACCTCCTCAGACCATCTCAGAACTTTAGCATGGACTGCAAGAGGAGTCCTTGGGTTTGCTGCTGTGGTGCTGGGCTCTTTTTAACTTCTTTTATTGTATAATATAACATATATACAAAGCAAAGAAAGAAAAGAGCAGTGATTTTCAAAGCACTCTTCAACAAGTAGTTGTAGTAAAGATCCCAGAATTTGTCATGGGCTACCATACAACCATCTCAGATTTTTCCTTCTAGCTCAAGAACATTGGAAGCTAGAAGAAATATATATATTTCTTGTCATCACAACCTTTTTCTTATTTTGTGAAAAATAATATATATATACAAAAAAGCAATAAATTTCAAAGCACAGTTCAACAATTAGTTGTAGAGCAGATTTCAGAGTTTGGTGTGGGTTACAATTACACAATTTTAGGTTTTTCCTTCTAGCTGCTGTAAGAAACTGAAGACTAAAATAAATATCAATATAATGATTCAGCAATCCTACTCATTTGTTAAACCGTAACTTCTCTGTATAATTCCACCATTTCCTTTGATCTTTCTCCTACTATTTATGGGTATTTAGGCTATGCCAATTCTAACTTTTTCACATTGGGAGAGGCTGTCAATAATATGGGGTAAGGAGATGGAACTAGCTAATATTCTGGAAAGGATGGGCCCTCTAGGTTTCAGGAGTTATCTTGTCCAGGGACCCATCTGGGGGTTATAGGTTTGTGGAAAGTTACCCTAGTGCATGGAGCCTTTGTAGAAACTTAAATATTGCCCTAGGTTCTTAGGATTGGCTGGAATGGTTTTGGTTGGGGTTTGGTAAGTTATGATCAGTAGCAATGCCTAACTGAAGCTTGAATAAGAGTGACTTCCAGAGTAACCTCTCAAATCTATTTGAACTCTCTCAGCCATTGATATCTTATTAGTTATACTTCTTTCCCCCCTTTTGGTCAGGATGGTATTGTTGATCCCATGGTGCCAGGGCCAGACTCATCCCAGGGAGTCATCTGCCATGTCACCAGGGAGACTTGGACCCCTGGTACATCCATAAGTTTTGATATGTTGTATTATTTACTTCTTATGTCTTGAGATATTTTCTCTTTTATCTAGCTATTTAATCTTTGACCCATTGGTTTTTTAAAGTATGTGTTTAATCCCAGTATGATTGTGAAATTCCTGTTGCCTACCTGTTACTGATTTTCAGCTTCATTCCATTATGATGAGAGGAAGTGGTTTTTATAATTTCAGTTATTTTAAATTTATTGTGACTAGATTTTAACCCAATTTTATTGAGATAAATTCACATAAAATATATTCATACAAAGTATATGTCATGGTTAGGGACAGATGTCAACTTGGCCAAGTTGTGGTACCTGTTCATCTGATTGGGCAAGCGCTGGCTTGTCTGTTGCAATGAGGACATTTCATAGGATTAGGTCATGATCACGTCAGCTACATCCACAGCTGATTCCATTTGTAATCAGCCAAAGGGGAGTGTCTTCTGCAATTAGTGATGCTAAATCCAATCATGGGAAGCCTTTTAAGGAGGACTCAGAGGAGACAGGTTGCATTCCTGCTTTGGCTGGTGAGCCTCTCCTGTGGAGTTTATCCAGGCCATCCATCGGAGTCATCAGCTTCGCAGCCTGCCCTGTGGATTTTGGACTCTGCGTTCCTACGGTCACGTGAGACACTTTCATAAATTTTATATTTGCAAGTGTTCCCCGTTGATTCTGTTTCTCTAGAGAACCCTAACTAATACAGCATACAATCAGTGGTTCACAATATAATCATATAGTTGTGCATTCATTGCCACAGTTAATTTTTGAATGCTTTCATTACTCAAAAATAAAGAAACACCAAAACATCCCATATCCCCTATCCCTCCTATTATTTGCTTATATTTCATCTTTATTTATTTACCCCTATGTCCATTTACTAGATAAAGGGAATGTCAGTCACAAGGATTTCACAATGTTAGTCACAAGGATTTCACAATTATATGCCACATATTAAAAGCCATATACTTATATAATCATCTTCAGGAATCAAAGCTACAGTTGAACAGTTGCAGGCATTTCCCTCTTACTGCTGTAATCCACCAAAAACTAAAAAGTGATATCTGTATAATGCATAAGAATAACCTCCAGAATGACCTTTCAATTCTATTTGAAATCTCTCAGCCAATGAAACTTTGTTTTGTTTCATTTCTCTTCCTCTATTTTGTCAAGAAGTCTCTCTCATTCCCATGATGCCAAGTCCATGCTCATCCCTAATATTAATGTGCCACATTGCCAAGGAGATATGCACCCTTGGAAGTCATGTTTCATTTAGGGAATTTAACTGCAAAGTTGGCTTAGAGAGAAATGCCACATTTGAGCAACAAGAGGGGTTCACTGCAGGTGATACTTAGACATAATTATAAGTAGGTTTATCTTCTCCTTTGCAGGAATAAATGTCATAAGGGTAAGGCCCCA
This sequence comes from Tamandua tetradactyla, assembly GCF_023851605.1. NCBI lineage: Eukaryota > Metazoa > Chordata > Mammalia > Pilosa > Myrmecophagidae > Tamandua > Tamandua tetradactyla. Next base: position 429,437 of record NW_027518262.1, read on the forward strand.
GATTAAGGGCTTGGCCTATTATATTGATAATCCCCAGTGTTTGCCAGAATATCAGGAATTCCCCAGGTGGGGCAGTTTAACATTTCCACATTTTCCCCCATTCTCTCAAGGGGAGATTGCAAATAGATTTTTTTTTTTTAATTTCCACTTAGCTTACTCTGGGATGTATCAGTATATCACACTAATCTGTTCAAACCAACAAGATCTCTCTCCCTAATCAAGGTTCCATGTAAATAAGGTGTTCAAATGAACTGACTATACAATTTAAATTAGATAACTTGCTACTGAAAATAGAAGTTTTTCACCAAATAAACATCACTTTCTTTGATTGCACACAGAAGTTGAAGTTTTAAAATAGTTAATATCATTTTTTACCTTTTAATCTGATTTACCTTAGTCTTAACCAGGTCAGCTTCATTCATTTCTCCAATTGAAGTATGATCTGTATTTTAGCTCTTTAACAGTTGCTGTATTGGGTAATGCAGACTCTCATAGCTGAAGAACTCTAGCTCTGAATCTCAGGTATTGCACAGATGCCCAAATTCTGTGTAATGACCAGGCTATACAAAAAGAGCTCAGCATCTCAAAATTTAACAACAAGAGAACTCAGGACTATATGTGACTGCTGTAAGAGCTTACAGGCTAGGAACCTTTACTATAATCCTTCCACTGTTATCTTATTCTCTCAAATTCAATTCTCAGTGTTTTCATGTTATAGTTAGTCTGAATTAGAGGGGCCTTACAATATATGTCTCTTTTTGTGACTTATTTTACTCAACATAATGTCCTCAAGGTTCATTCAACTACTTGCATTCCTCACAATTTCATTCCTTCTTGTAGACATTCAGTGATCCATTGTATGTATATTTCACACATACCCTTAGGGTACCTCCATCCTTTGCAGATCATGCATACTGCCACCATAGAGACCAGTGAGCAAATGTCCATTCATGTCTCAGCTTTCAGTTCTTCCAAGTATGTACCTAACAATGGGACTGCAGAATCAAATGGCAACCCTGTTCTTAGGCTCCATGCGAACCCCCAGACTGCCCTCCTGAGGGGCTCTATCTTTCTACTTCCCTATCAACAAGGAGTAAGTGCATCCCAATTTTCACATTTTCTCCAGCACTTGTATCTGTCTGTTTATTCTTTAAACAGTTTTATTCATACAACATGCAATCCATCCTAAACAAACCATCAATGGCTCCCAGTTTAATGACATATTTAGTCATCCACCACCACAATCTATATGAGGACATTTCCATTTCCTCCACAAAGAAAGAAGAGGAAAAATGATGAATAAAAAAATAAATAAACATTAAGAACAAGAAAAACAACACAAAGAAAACCATAGTCCTCTCCCTCACACACCATTCTCATTAACATTTAGCTTTACTCTATTGCCTTTGTTACAATTAGTAGAAACATATTACAATATAATTTTAGCTAACTATAAACCCCAGTTTATATTGCCCATATTTTTCCATGTACCATTCCATTTTCAACACATTGCAATGTTGACATTCATTTATTCACCCTCATGTCAAAACTTTCTTGTATTTGTACATGTAATCAACATTGTTGTCCACTCTTGGTTTCACCAAGTCATATAGTACCAGTTTTTATCTTCTATCTTTCCATCTGGTATCGTATGCAATTGGCCTTCCTCTTTCAACCAAACTCACACTCAGCTTTGTTCATTATACTTACAATATTATGCTACTGTTGCACAAAAAAGGAACAAGGCTTTAAGCCACCTGTAATGTTATATAGAAATAGAACCAACTGGGCTAAGTCTCTGAAGTTTCAGGAAGTAGGTTTTATTTTCTATGGTGATAGAGCTCAGCAGAGTAGCCTCTGAAAGTCTGAGCCCCCAAACAAAAGGTTAACATTGGTTTTTATGGGCAGGATGATATGTTAAAGACAAGGTAAATGATTGGCTGGTTTAAGTTAAGAAGGCACAAATCTGGGTTACAGAAGCATATGAACCATTAAGGGAAGGGTCCCCATCCCAGGAATGTGTCTTATTTCACCTACTTGCAGTTTCACCCATTACTGAAGGCTAGGGGTGGGAGCTTGGGGATTTTCTACAGAGGAGACAACTGAACCAGAAGAAGTGGGAGAGAAGTCTGCCTGTTCCAAAACCTGCTTGCTGCACTACCATCAGGTTGTATTGTGCTACCCATTTCTGCATCTTTACAATCAATCTTGTTGAAAACTTTGTACTCCTTCAGCATTGAATGTCCAATTTTTAACCTCTATGTCCTGATAACATGTGCCTTCAACTTTAACTCTCAAGGTTTGTTCATTCTGTTAGTACATATTAGTGTGACCATAGAGAATTTATCCTTTTGTTTCTGGCTAATTTTGCTCAACATAATGTCCTTAAGTTTCATTCACATTGTTGCATGTGTCATGTATTCTGTTTTACAGTTGCATAATGTTGCTGTTGTAGAGGGGGTGTTTTATCATTTTCTCTTTTGGATTTTATATGTCATATCTTACTTTCTCTCTCTGTTTGCCCTTACTGATAGTCTTCTTTCCTACACTCTTTTCCAAATCTCTCTCCTGTCATTTCCTATCTGCCTATAGTGCTCCCTTTAGTAATCGTTATACAACAGATCTCATTCAGAAATTCTCTCAGTGCCAGTTTGTCTGAAAATATTTTAAACACTTAGTCATTTTTGAAGTACAATTCTTAATATAATATTCTTGATTGGCAGTTTTAGTCTTTCAGTATCTTAACAATATCATATCCCTACCTTCTCACTTCTATGGTTTCTTCTGAGAAATTTGCATTTAGTCTTATTGAGCTTCCCTTGTGTGTGATGGATCACTTTTGTCTTGCTTCATTCAGAATGTTGTCTTTGACCTTTGACAGTCTGATTAGTATATTGGTGTATTTCTATTTGCCATGACCAGCATGGCTCAGTGTCAGGACTGAAGGGAGGCAATGGGAAATTAAGAAAGAAGGACAAGACAAATATATAGTTAAAGCTGGCACCAGGTGCGACTCTGTGCTCTGATGGAGACTCAAAGACTCCAAGAGGATCAGTATTGTTTATTTCATAGAGCTTCAAGGTAAAGAAAGTAACAAAATGTAACTAAAGAACATGGAAGGAGGAAGCAGGGGCTGAACCATCTGCTTCCCTGTGCCCAGATAAGTCAAAAGGTACATATGTTTCCCAAGGCCTCCTTCTGCTGCAGACTGAAGGAGCTCTGCAACACTTAAGTCCTTTCAGAACATGAGGTGCCTGTTCTCACAGAGACAGCTTTGCTATATCTCTGCAGCAAGCGTGTCACGTCTGTCTCATCCGCGCCCAACATCTATTCACAACTGTTCTTTTCAGGTTTATGCTCAATAGTTTCCATTCTTTTCCCTATGTGTTCTTTTGTGTGTAGGACTGCAAATGTCCAGTCCTCAGTTCAGTGTCTCCATTGCATTTTCATCTCTTCTGTCGTGCTGTTCATTCCCGTAAGTTCTGCTATTTGTTTTCCCAGTCTTCCAAGTTCTTCTTAAATGTCACCCAGTATCTTCTTTATATGCATCATCTCCTTTGCAATATGTTCCCTAAATTCAGTTATTTGATTTTTTAACTTATTTAGCATGTTTGGTTGAATATCTTTAATTGGTTATTTCAATTCATGTATCTCCTTATGTTAGTGTGTTCCTTTGAATGGGCTATATCTTAGTTTTCCCTAGCATGTTTCTTAATTTTTTGCTGCTGTCTAGATACATGATTTCCTTGATTAGTTTACTATGGAGATTGTTTTCATTCTTTTATTGAGGGTCTTCTAGTTGTTTGGCTTTGTTCTCTAACTAGTCTTTGGTATTCAGTTCAACTCATTCTAAATCTCTAGTATAGCTTCTGTTTGACTCATCAGAATTTTTCAGCTCTTTCTTTTTTTCTGGTTCTTGTCCTGGATATATTTAACCTTTTATTGAGGAGGGTCTCTCCAGATACGATCATTCATAGTCAGATGTTCCCAGACAAGGCAGGCCCAGGTCTCAGGAGGAGGGTGTAATCAGTATCAGTTTTCCCTGATGATAAGACTCAGCAGGTTGTCAGGCTTTCTTGTGATGCCTCTAGACTGTATGCTTTTCCTATCCTGCCCAGCATGCAACTTGTCAGCCTACAGCTCCCCACTCATGTAAGTTGTGCAATTCCTTAATTTTCAGCAGACACTGTCCCTGACAGGGCATGCTTGAGACAGAGGTTGAAGTAGAGGGTAAGCTTAAGCTGTTTCTGTTTTCTAGCCCCTGGTTTCTGAATTCTTATAATGAGAGCTGCTACTTGAGTTTGGCCATAACCCCTTTTCTTCAGGAAGATATGCCTTTAGGGAATTATCCCTTTCACTTAACTAGTTACTTTGACTTTAGACTTACTCTGTCCCTGACTGGGTGGGTCAGTGTTAACAGGTGAAAATTCCTGAGACTTTCTCTAATGAGCTATTTAGAATAGTTAAAAAGGAAGAAATCCATTTTTAGAGCCAATCTCCAGGCCGCATATATCCCACTTTACTTGTGACACAACCCCTTTCTTGTATTCTGAACTCAGCTGATTCCAAAACCCTCTATTTTTTATTCAGTCAAACTCGCTTCTCTTCTGCTCAGATAAACGTCAAGGTTCCTTTCTTACTTGCTCTGGGTTTTTCTTTGCTTTGATCTTGTATTCAGTAGTACCAATTTGGTAATTAGAATCACAATGTTGGTAAAAAAAAAATCTTCCAGGAAGATGGTGGAATAGGATAAATCAAGTTCACTCCTGGTCCAAGGAACAGCTGGAGAAAGGACAGGAAGGTGACTGAGATGGTGATTCCAGGGTGTAAGTGACTTGAGAAGGTTTCCTACATCATGTAGGGAAGGCTTGCTTGCAAAAGCTGAAGGACCAAGAAGCAGAGAACCAGGGACTGTCTGGCTGGTGCACACAGCCTAATACACCCCTTTCCAAAGGGAAGCCTGGAGCCCTTAGGAGTGCATGGATAGGGACGGGGACTAGAAAGTAAGCCAAGTTTCATTCCTTGAATGTACTACCCTCACTGGCACAGCCCTAAACTTTTGACTCATCTTACACTCCACACAGCTGAACCCCATCACCTGACCATCCTCACCACAATCCAGCACCTCCTCCCCAGACCCCTTCCCATGCATACCCACCCTCCATCCTCACCCAAAGCACATGCATGCCTACCCCAGCCCAATCCACCTCCCCTCCAAAAGTTCAGTCTTGCCCCACCACTCCAAAGACCTACCTCCCTCTCCCTGCCCTTTGCAGGTTGTTGCCAGCACATGAAGTCTGCGGGCACTTACCTTCATATCCAGGCTACACCTGGCCCCAGCCCTTTCAATTATACAACCCCACCTCACACCACTTAAGGTCTGTACAGATGTATATCAGTTCATGGCCCTCTCAGAGCCATACACATAGCCCTCAGTCATGCCCACCACTTCTGGCCAAGCACTGACCCATGCAGCTGGAACACATCCACTCCAAACCCAAACAGGAAGAACCACAGCCCACTGCCCCTTATACCAGTGTAGACCTGGGCCTCACCCCCAGACCTATGAACATACACAGCCACATCTTCCCCATGCTTGGCACCCTTGCAATTGTGCACTGACTACTTGACCCTTGCATCTCAACTCCCTGTCCTAAAATGTGTACACTTGCCCCATCCCCTGGCACAAGCACTCTGCTCCCACACCTGGCATGTGCTCATGGGTGAATCTGTGCTACATAGCCACTACCCTGCACCTGTATGCATACCTGATCCAATCCACTCCATACTTGTGCACCTGTGCCAGGGCACCACATACCTGGCACCATCCACCTAACCCACATCCTGCAATCCCATGACCTGCCCCCACCCATACATGCATCCACATCCACATCCAGGGCTCTCTGGATCTCCCACACACAAGAACACACATGCACCCTGCACCCCATGCCCCAACCTCTGTGCCACCTACCCTATACTCTGATACCCACAATCCCCATGTCCACATGCCCAGCCACATCCTACCTGCACACCAGCCCCTGTGTATCCACACAGCTTCCACATCTGCCTTCAATCATGCTCTACTTCAGTGTCCCTCATGCCACACTCTGCTTCTGTACTCCAAGGTCTGCTTAAGCTGCACCCCATACCCTCAACTCCCACACTGCACTTGGACAACCCTGCAACACACACCCCATGATCACAGGCACGAGTGTGGCAGCCCCAACCTATGCTGTATGTGCAATATAATGCATCAGTGCATTGTTGCGCCCTGCCCCATGCCCCACGTCCTGCTCCACATCCACCCTGAAATACAAAACTTTAGTCTATTGAAGTAAATCAACTTCCAAAATAAATGTGTCAGGATATTTACATGCACAAAGACAACAGCAGATCACTAAGCATACTATGATGTAGACGGATATATCTGAGCTTAATGACAAAATTAAAATGCCAGAGAAGATACAGAATTTGGAGCAACTAATCAAGGATGTTCATATAACTGTACTACAAAAAATAAGTGGGATGGCTAATGATGTAAAGGAGCTCAAGAGGACACTAGAAGAACATAAAGAGGAATTTGAAAGTATGAATTGAAAAATAGCAGATATCACAGAGATTAAAGATGCTGAAGACTACATCAAAAATACACTAGAGACACACAACAGCAGATTTGAAGAGGCAGAAGAAAGAATAAGCAAGCTAAAGGACAGGACAATTTATTTCAAACACTCAAAACAGCAAATAGCAGGGAAAATGGAAAAATTTGAATTGGATCTCAGGGAAATGATGGACCAAACAAAGTGCATAAATATAATAATCCTTGGTGTCCAAGAAGGAGAAGACACATGTAAAGGGCTACGAAGATTAGTTGAACATATAATGGGGGAAAATTTCCCAACTCTTACAAAAGACAAATAAATAAGCAAATCAAAGAAGCTCAAGATTCTAGACTGTAATCTCTTATAGCAGTCACATTTAGTCCAGAGTGGTAATTATTATTTTTGGATTTTGAGAGGCTGTTTTATATATTTATAATCTTGTATTTAGAGATAAGAATGAAGCCAATCAGGCCAGAATTAACATAATTAAAAACACAAGGGTAAAAAAGAGATCAATTTTTTAGGCCCTCACCTACTGTTTGAAACCAAAGGAAGAAAGGTTTATTTTGTCCAAAACCTAAATTTTCTGTAGCACATATTCTAACTCAACCTGTCTGGATAGTTCATTTAAACAACTGAAACACAGGAAGCCCAGAAGAAGAATGAGGGCCTTTAATCCTGTATAGCTTAATGTAATGCCTGGATACATCCTGGAATACATTAAGTAGATAATCAAAAAATATTGGTAAAGTCCCTTGAGGGATGGGAGAAAAATTATGACACTATTAAACATTGTCACTGAGGAATCCTCGGATACTTTGTCACACATTAGAGACACCCAAATCAATAGACCAAGCCCTTGATCTTGAGTCTTACTCTTGTGAAGCTTATATATGTGGCAGAGATGCTTAGCCTACCTATAAGTATGCCTGAGTACTACTTCTGGTGGACCTCTTTTGTTGCTCAGATGTAATCTCACTCTAAGTTCAGCTCTGCAAGTGAAATCATTGCCCTCCTGCTACATGGGATATGACATCCAGGGGTGAATATCTCCCTGGTGGCATGGGAGATGACTCCAGTGGATGAGTCCAGCCCTGGCACCATGGGATCAGCAATGCCATACTGACCAAAAGGGAGGAAAGAAGTGTAGTGAATAAGGTATTAGTGGCTAAAAGAATTCAAATGGAGTTGAGAGTTTTCTTTTGGATGTCACTCTTATGCAAGCTTCAGTTAGATGTTGCTACAAATCATAATTTGCCAAACTGCAGCCAAAACCATTTCAGCAAATCCTAAAGAACACCTATGCAATACTTAAGATTCTACAAAGATTCCATGCACTAAGGTAACTTTCTACAAACCTAAAACCTCCAGATGGGTGCCAGGATCAGATAAGTCCTAAATCCTAGAAGGCCAGCCTCTCCAGAAAATCAGTTAGTTCCATTTCCATACCCCATATTATTGACAGCCCCTTCCAACATGAAAAAGTTAGAATGGATTACCCAAATACCCCTAAAGAGAGGGATGGAAAGATCAAAGGTGATGTTGGAATTATACAGAGAAGTTTAAGAAATGAGTATGATTGCTGAGTCATTACACAGATATTTGTTTTAGTCTCCATTATCTTAGAGCAGCTAGAAGTAAAAATCTGTGGAGTTGTGAAATTATAACCCATACCAAACTCTGAGTTCTGTTCCACAACTATATTTTTTGCTCTGTGCTTTTAAATTTATTGCTTCTTTGTATATATGTTATTTTTCACAGAAACAAAAAATTTGATTGTGATGATAAAAAAAAATTTGTTTCTCTAGCCTCCATTGTTCTGGAGCAGCTAGAAGGAAAATCTGAGATGAAGGTTTCGTAGCACATGACAAACTCTGAGATCTATCCTGTAGGTACTTGTTAAAGAGTGCTTTTTTTTTCTTTGCATTGTATATGTGTTAGATTATACAACAAAAAAAAGTTTTAAAAAATGCAATTGGAACTCCCTTGAGCTTTTTTGCCTTGCTCCTAGGAGAGACTGCTTCTTCTTCCCATGGGGAAATGTCTCCCACATAGCCTGCAATGCCAGTAGGGGAGGGGTTCCAGATTCCACAGTTTGAAGGCTTTGCTTACATTTCTGTGTTGTAATCTTGGCCCTTCCACCCATTCCAGATGCAGGCACAGTGTATGTTTGGTGTTGGATGTCCCCCAAACTGTTGATACAGACACTTCCTGGCTATTTACTGGGTGCTCTAGAGCACTAACTAAATTCCATACATCCAAATGCTACCAGTGGCCCCACCCACTTGCTGTCATGTCCCCCCCACCATCTTGCCCTAACCTGAAATTGATTTTTGACAAGGCTGCCAAGACCGTTAAAGAATAGTCTCTCAACAAATGGTATTGGGAGAACTGGCTATTCATATACAAAAGAATAAAAGAGCATACATATCAAACCACATAAAAATTAGCTGAAGCTGCATCAAAGACCTAAATATAAGAACTTGAAATAGAAAACTTCTAGAAGAAAAAGTATGGAAGCATCTTCAGGATCCTGGGTTATATGATGGTTTCTTAGACATTAAACCCAAAGCACAAGCAACAAAATTTAGAAAGTACCTCCTCTAAATTAAAAACTTTTCTGCCTCAAAGAACTTTGTCATGGAAGTGAAAAAGCCATCTACTCAATGGGAGGAGATATGTGGAAATGATATATCTGATAATGGTTTAATATCCAGAATACACAAAGAAATCCTACAAGCAATCAATAAAAACACTTAATTGAGAAAACATTTCTCAAAAAAGGGTATTCAAATGTTTAAAAGAACATGAAAAGATGTTCAACATCACTAGCTATTAGGGAAACGCAAATAAAACCACCATGAGATGTCATGTCACAGCTATTAGAATGATCACTATTAAAAGAAACAAAATTATTTCTCCACAAAGATGTGTGGAGAAAAATCATTTTCTACTGGTAGGTAGGTAAAATTGTGCACCATTTTGGAAGGCAGTTTGTGTATCTCAGGAAGCTAAATGTAGAAATACTGTATGATCCAGCAATCCCACTACTACGTGTAAACCCAGATGAATTAAAAACAGGGATTAAAACATGCATTTTCCCAACATTATTCATAGAGGCATTATTCACAATTGCTGAAAGATGGAAGCAAGCCAAGATTCCATAAACCTATGAATGGATAAAGAATATATGGTATGTACATACAATGGAATGTTATTCAGACATAAAAGATGAATGAAATCCTGATGTATGAACAAGTTGGATGAATGTTGAGGACAACATGCTGAATGTGATAAGCCAGATACAAAAGTACAGACATTGTATGACTCACTAATATGAATTAGTAAGCAAGCTCATAGAGTAAGAATCTTTAATATACATTATTGGGTGACAGATTGTCTACCTAGTATTTATATTTGTCTTGGTTGTAATGTTTTGAAAGTGGATAGAGAGGATGCTAGCACACTATTGTGACAGTAATTCACAACAGTGAATACTATATGTGAATTTGGTTAAAATGGGAAACTTTAGATCATATGTGTAACTAGAATTAAAATTAAGAGACATAACATAGGATAGTATGACACAGTAGCTCTAGTATAGATGATAGACTATAGTTAAATGTAAAAATAAATACTGCTGTTTCCTTAATTATAACAAATGAATGATGACACTAATACAATGTGTTAATAATAGGGTGGCTTATGGAGAAAATAGAACTAGTGTAAATTATGGACTGTAGTTAATAGTACTATTTTCATTAATTGTCACAGAGGCACCACACTAATGCAAAATGGGATACATAGGAATGCTTTATTTTTTGTATGAATATTCTGTAAAACTACTACTGTAATTAAATAAAATTTTAGAACAGGTCATATTTCAAAAGGCCTGATTACTTGGTATTTTAAATGAGATAATTCATGCAAATTGCCTCAAACAGTGGCTAGAACACAAACTCTCTCAATAAATACTGGCTACATCTATTACTAAAAGTAGTACAATTTTTAAATAATGTTATCATTAATTGTAACAAATGTCCCACACCACTGCAGGGTGTTGGTGGTGGGTGTGGGTATGGGAATCCTGCACTTTATGTATGACTGTTCGGTAAATCAAGTTTCTCTTATATAAAAATCATATGTGCTAAATACTAGGTGGTGTTCTGTATTGGATTTTTACAGGGGATCTTAAGCTATTTCAATCTGCGGTTTCTTGTCCTTTTCTTTCGATATGAATATCTCCCTTTAGCAGTTCTTGCAAGGGCATTCTCGCTGTGATGACCCACCAAGCTTTGATTTGTTTGGTAATGGTCTTTCCTCACTTTTGAAATACAGCTCCGTGAGAGAGAAAGTTCTTGTTTAGCATCTATTTTCTTCTGGCACTTTTTATGTTTCATGCCACTATCAGCTTGTCTGTGATTTCTGATGAGAAATAGGCATTCAGTGCTATTCTGGCTCCCCTGTATATGGCACAGTTTTCTCTTTAAGAATTATTTTTTGTCTTGTTATTTGGAAGTTTAATTCTAATGTGTCTGAGCATGGGTCTCTCTGAGGTTATCCTGTTGTTCCACAGACCTATTAAGTTCTGTTTAGTATTGTTCATTTCTTTTTATTTTTTGCTCTTCTGTCTGCATCATTTCAATATCTTAGCATCAGGTTCATGGATCCTTTTTTCTGCCAGCTCTTACCCATAGTTGAAGCCCTCTAGGAAATTTTTACTTTCAGCTATTGTTGACTTCAACTCCATTTTTTTTTGTTTATTTCTATTCTCTAATTCCTATATCTTTATTGAGATTCTCATTTATTCATATAAAAATATTTTTTTCTGATCCTTTTGTTCTTAATGTCTTTCCTTCTTTGAGCATATTAAGGACCTCTTTAAAAGTCTTTTTCTGGTATGCCCAAACTCTTGTTTACTTCATTGATGATCTGTGATGTTTAATCTTGTTCATTTGTATGGGCCATCTTTTCCTGTTACTTTGCTTATTTAGTAGTATTTAACCCACAATAAATATGTTGGTTTTATAGGAAAATGACCTTGTACCTTGGAAACTCATATTTAGAGGTCAAATGTATTGCTATCAGCAACTTACTCTCTATTGATTAACAATGAGAGAGAGAGAGAGATGTGATGGGGGAGGGAGAGGGAGATGGAGAGAGAAAATTTAGAGAAAACATTCCTCCGTCTCTCAATAATATCTTCCTCTGGAGAAATATTCTTCATCTTGAGAAGTTCAAGACAAAGGCCTGTTTGAAGCAGTGAAAAGACAATTTTCCATTTTCACCAACAGATGGCAGCATTGGTGAGGCTTCATCAGTCTCTGCAAGGGTGGAAGCTGGGCTCCTGGAGCCTGCCTGAGCTGCACCGTGGGGTGGGGGGAGATGAGGAGAGCAGCTCCTTGCACAATTACAGGCATTCTTTTTTTCCCCATGCTGAGCATTTAGATGTTCAGGTGCTTACATCAGCCACAAGATGGAGGCTCCTCTCATCTGGAAGGGCATTCATCTCAGCATCAGGAGTTCAGTGCAAGAATGCTATCGGACATTGAGCATTGTGGGAGAAGGGGAAGAAATGTGAAGGAAAAACTATCCTCATTGAGGTTATTATAACTGAGAAGTTGCTGCCCAACCTGTGAATATGAATACCTGCTTATAACACGTGTGTGGACATCTTACTGTCAGCCAGGGAATGGGATATTCAGAGGCAACAGAAGAGGCAGAAATCAATATCTGCCTGAAGCACAGAGCTGGGCTTTTTCTAATGAGCTAACTATGGCAGCCTACATTAGGCTCACAGATCCAGAGGAAGCTGTTCTCTTTCCAGGGCCCTCAGTGACTCACTGCACAAGCACTTCAGAAGTCTTGGCACCACGTTCTCCATCTGTCACAAGAGGGCAGTAAAGGGCTCTCCTGAAATGCTTTCCAGCCCTGTGACTATATTCTCATTATTACAAGATTTATGTAGTCTTAAAATAAACAATTCCACAACAGGGAGGAGGATGTCTTTAGAACAATAAGTTTATAGAGGAGAGAGAAATTTCTTATTTCCTTCAATAAATATTGAAGTTGAGGAGAATGCAAGGGGCTGGGGTCAAAGTGCAGGAAATGCCCTTCTCTTTGTCCTTACCCTTCCCAGAGACTTCTTATACTTGAGGGAAATGGAAAAAAAGACCAATCAACAACCCTTTAAGGAAAGTTTCTAGAGTTGGACTGTGAAGGAGGTAAGCAAGGATCTGAGACAGAATAAAGAGGACAGAGGCATGTACGTGGGGACCAGTGAGACCTCACTGTGGAGGTGACAGGAACCTGAATTGTGAAGAATGAGCAGCAGCCAGCAGTGACAGGTGTGTGGGTGGGGAAGGAGAGCAGTTGGAAAAAGGGTGCTGCAAGCACAGGTGGCATGAACAAAGGTCCAAGGACAGGAAGATCTGGGTGTATTCCAGAAGCTGGGAGGAGACAGTGAAGTTGGACTTGAGTAAAGATGGATCTAGATGAGACATCACAAAAAGTAAAACTATAACAGTCTGTCAAAACATGAGTATGACACTTGCTTACAACAAGTGTGTGGACATCTATGAACCTATGACCAATATATTCATTGTAAACTGAATGGAGATTGTGACAGTGGAATATTGAAGAGGTGAGCAGGGCAGGAGGCTCCAAGGAAAAGATGTTGTTCTAAGTGATACTGAGAACAGTGTATTTCAAGTTACTCCCAAGTGCTGTCTGCATATATTTTCAATAGCTTACCATGGAAAATTTGCTAGATCTGCACTTGCATCTGTATTTCTAAGCAAGACAGGAAGAAATTCATACTGGAGGAAATCTGATGCCCCAGACTGAGTGTCTGGTATTGTTCTGTAGGCTGGATGGAGGAGAGAGTTCTGCAGTTGACCCATATATTACTCAGGGTTCTCTAGAGAAACAGAACCAATGTGGTATATATATATGTATATATGTATATACCACATTGGTTCTGTTTCTCTCCATATATATACTAAGGGATTGCAGGTGTTGACGTATCTGAATTCCATAGGGCCAGCAGCAGTATGGAATTCCTGTAAGAGTTGGTGTTGAAGTATTGAGTCTGAAATCTGTATTGGAGGAACTCAGTCTAGAAATTCAGAGAGGTGGAGGGCTCTGCAGACTGAGGCAGAATTTATTCTATAATACAGGTTTTCTGTCTAAGGTTTGCATGTGATTCCATGAGGCCTATATGCTAGTAATTGCTTTTATTTAAAGTCAACCAGTTGTAGAAGTTAATTTCATCTACAAAATAATTTCAATAATAATATATTGGCCTGTATTTGACCAAGCATCTGGATACAATGACCAATTTGACATGTAAAGTTAAATCACCATGGGGTACTTTTGTCAAATTGGCACCCATATGCCTTCCCTAAACCCATGCTAAATCTCCAAATAAAGATAATGCTAAAGTCATATTTCCACCTAACCTGATACACAATACGGAATACAGTGGAAATGTCCTAATTATTTCTCCAGAGAGCATTCAAGTCCTTGGACAATGTACATTCTTCTCCATGATATCCAATAACTTAGTATGAGGTGTGAAGTTAATGCAACTTATAAAGAAATGAGAGGGAAGAATAAAACATTTTTATATACACATGTTCATAACAAAATAAGGTAGAAATACTCAGCTAGTTACAGTCCTCATTTGTGCAAAGAGTCATGTGGTCATACACATTCCATATTCCTTTGCCTTCAGCAAGTACATAGACTGGTGGTGGGAAAGGTCTGGGATATTAGTAGTCTTGAATGAATTGAAATGTTGCAGTTTTCCATTGACTTTAAGCATAGTACAAGGTAATATCAGGGGACACAATAAGAGATCTCCTGTATTCCAAAATGTACTTTTCTTTACCACCATTGTCTAGTAATAGTGCAATTTCTTGTTGATAATCAGAAATCACTGAGTGCAGTAGCTCCATTCTTTGCTCATGTATTCAGAGACATGATAAACTGAAAGTGGCTAGTTGCCAGTATTATCTTCCGGTTAAAAGCAAATATTACTTTATCTCCTGTTGTAAGTAAGCACTCCACTCTTTTTAACTAAGACCATCAGACAAGGAAAGCATAAGGTCATGGAAATAAAATTTTTCTAGTTGGCCATTAGAGGTAATAGCAAGTGGTGCCATTCCCATTTCCACCCCTTAATCTGTGAACCCATGAATTCTGGCTATGGAATAAATAATGGAATATATCAGAAGTAGATTTAGAGCATATACAGCATCCTGGGAAATACCACCCTAGCCCCACTAATTGTTACCACACAGATGGCAACATAATTGAGTCAACAAAGGCCATTCCAATATATATCAGTATAACTGCTTTATGATGATAGTTAACCATGTTCTCGTCATCTGGAAGCAATTGTATTGACAGAGCATTGAATCCATTTGTTGTAAATTGAGTTCCTTGATTAGAATCAATATTGTATGAAACATCAGGAAGGTGAATAAAGCATTCTGTAAATCCATGGATGACAATTTTGACTGAAATATTGAATGTAGTAAATCAAATCCATATCCAGGATAACTGTTATACTACAGGAAGAGAATATGCTTCCTCTTCCATTTTAGAAGTTGTCAAAGTGATCAATTTGACATCAGGTCACTGAGTGATAACACCAAATAAAGGTGATGTAAAGGTTTGAAACTATTGTATACCCCAGAAAAGATATGTTCTTTAATCTTCATTCAATATTGCTGGGTGAGATTTTTTTTATTGTTTCCATGGAGATGTGACCCACCCAATTGTGGGTGGTAACTTTTCATTAGATGGTTTCCATGAAGATGTGTCTCCACCCTTCAAGGTGGGCTCACTTACTGGAGCCCTTTAAGAGAGGAAACCATTTGGAAAAAGCTTCACTGATGATATAGTCCACACAGTCATAAAACTTTGGAGATGCAGAAGAAAGATGCCTCCAGGGAAGTCCTTTGAAATGAGAATCCAGAGACCAGAGCAGATGCCAGCCACATGCCTTCCCAGCTGACAGAGGTGTTCCAGATACATTGGCCATTCTTGAATCAAGGTATCTGTCTCTGGATGTCTCAGTTTAGACATTTTTATAGACTTGGAACTGTAAACTCTCAACTTAATAAATTACCTTTTTAAAAGCTATTCTATTTCTGGAATAGTTTTAACAAACTAAAACTGTGCCATATGAGAGAATCAGAGTTAGTTCTTTCAGATGATATATTGGGCATTCAACAGTGGTTGTTATTGTATTGGCCTTATTGACCAGTGTATTGGTGGTTTGAAACTGTATATACCCCATAAAAATATTTTATTCAACCTAATCCATTCCTTGGATGTGAGCCCCTTGTAAGAAGGATATTCTGATGAGGGTTTCTCAGTTAATGTGTTGCCCACCTCCATAAGGTCTTAATCCTATTACAGGAATCTTTTAAACAGAGTGAAATTTTTAAGCAGAATGAATTTCAAACTGAAAGAAAAGCCACAGGAAGCAAGAGGCTAATCACCATATTGAATCCAGAAGAGTAGAAAGATACCAGGAGACACCACTATATGCCTACAATAAAGCTAAGGGCCAACAATTGCCAGCAGCAAGCCCCAGGACATCAAGGTTGGAGGGGAGAAAATATCACTGTGAGTCCTTGATTTCCAATTCCTTTTAGCTTCCTATTGTTTAAGTTGATCCATTGTATGGTATTTGCTTGAACAGCCCAGGAAACTAAAACAGTTCATGGGAAACCTTATCACTGTACCCATGATGACCTCCTTCCATTTCACCGTGTGCACTTTTATCCATGGACCACTGAGCAATGACAGGAATGGCTGGGGAAAGAGAATGACAGAAGCCCACAGAACAGGCCATTGGATTATAAAAATAGTCCTCTTTATATCACCTTTTAGTGATCATTCACATGGTATGCAAATATCTTCATGTATTTGGCAATTCAAAAATTCTAGCCACATACATCTCCTCTAGAATTCCTTGTCACTAATATTGAAATCATGTTCCTTCCAAATCCCTGGCACCCAGCCACACCATTTTCAATAGCGCATGAATCAACATGCATTGCAAATTTGTCCATTTCTTCCTTCAAGCAAAATGACAAACAGGTGCAGCCCTTGGTGTTCTGCCCACTGAGGGGATTTGCCTTCATCATTTTCTTTCAGTGATGTGCCAGAAAGGGGATCTTATGCTCCATGCATAGGAGTGATATGTTCATATCATGCAGATACATTTGTAAAACAAATTCTAGCTTTCTTTTCCTTAGCCAACTTCTCATAAAGAACTCCTCATGAGACACCATGAGAAAGTAAGTAGTATAACAGGAGTAAAGGCCATTGGCATTTGAGCAAGTTTTTCATCAAACTTACCTGTAACAGGGTCTTCTTAAATCTGTATATATGTTCAAAAGCAAATAGAGTGGAAGGGGTGGATACTGGAATAATAATACCCAGACACTATTATTTGAGGATAATAAGCAGTGTCTTGCAAATCAGCTATCTGAGACGAGGCCAATACAGGTTCATCTGGCAAAGCAGGGTTAATCTGCTCAAACTCAGGCTTGAAGGGCTGCTTCCACTGACAAAGCATAATCAGGAAATTATAGGTTCAATGTCCCAGGTTCATCCTTATCTGCCTCTGTGTCCCCATTCCAATTTTGAGAACTCTTCTTTCACAATCAATGCCCTCATTTTAACAACAGATACTCTACAAAGTTAAGATTTAAATTTTACTGTAATTCAGCCACTTAGTTAAGTCTCAAATCAAAGTATGCAACTCTAGGTTTACATTTTAGAAATGTCAATTCTGTGACTATAGGAAATAAGATTTTCTTTCGTGACACATAAAGGAAACTCTTATATCTAGTATGCAGCAATTTAGCTGGGAATTGGAAGCCTGAGCTCATTCTTTTCTTCATACACTTTCTCTAGTTTATTTAAGAACAACCAGCCAATCTGAGTATATCAGTTAGTCTGGTAGTAATATTCTAATTTATCAAATACCTGTTTACAAAGAACTTCACATCTTAGAGGGATTTGATTCAGAATGGTGATATTTTGCAGGCCTCTATTGCTGGACATTTCATGGACTATTGATATCACCTTTACCACTGGAAATAGATTACTCTGGGAATTATGTCTAGTCAGATTAAAGAATCAGCTATAAAGCCCACAGGAGTAACTGAGAAAAATTATGATTAAGATGCTGCTTCTTGGCAACCACTTCTGGTACCAAAATCTATGTTAATCAGTGCTCACTAAAGAAACAGTATGTGGGTATCAAGAAACTGGTGTGTGTTTGTGTAGTTGGGGAGTGTAGCCATCTTAACAATACTGTATTTTCTAGCTTATGAATGTTTTTTTTAATTTAATTAGGTCTTCTTTAATTTCTTTTGACAATATATTGAAGTTTTTGAATACAATTATTTTACATTCTTGGGTAAATATATTCCTAGATATTTGATTCTTTTATTTGCTTTCATAAATGAAAATATTGTCTTGATTTTCTTTTTAGATTGTTCATTGCTGGTGTTTAGAAAGACTGCTGCTTTTTGCTTCCTTGCTAGATTCACTTATCAGCTCTAGTAGCTTTCTTGTAGATTCTAGAAAACTAATCTTAGTAGAATCCTACATGCTATCTGTGAACAAGGATAACTTTACTTCTAACTTTCCAATTTAGATGTCTTTTATTTATTTTCCTTACCTAATTACTCTAGCTAGCACTTATTTGCCTTGTTACTTATCTTAGGAGGAAAAGTTTCAGGCTTTCAATATTTAGTATGATGCCAGATATGGATAGTTCATATATACTCTTTATCATGTTGATGGAGTTCTTTTCTATTCCTATTTCTCTGAGTGTATTTATCAAGAAAGCATATTGAGTTTTGTGAGCTGCCCTTTCTGCATTGAGATGACTGGGTTTTTTTTCTTTCATTCTGTTAGTGTGGTGTATTACATTGATTGACTTTCTTATGTTGCACCACCCTTGCATTTCTGGAATGAGTTTCACTTGTTTGTGATGTATACTCATTCAATTTTCTAGCTGGACTTGATTTGCTAGTGTTTTAGTAAAGAGCTTTGCATCCTCAACCATGAAGGTCATTAGGATATAATTTCCTTTCTTGTAAGAATTTTATATGATTTAGATAGTAGGATGATGCTGGCCAAGTGAACTGCTTTGTAATTCCTCTCTTTCATTATCTTTGAGGAATTCCTGCTGCTTTTCCTATCCACATGTGTTTCAATATATGTGAAGCAGATATGATGAACATCTTGGATTAATCCCTAGAGTAGCCATTGGCTGGGCTAGAGGAGACATGCACAGGTCTGCTCTGCTTCCTCTAGAATCAGGGTCCAGAGTACAACACAGAAGCATGAGCTTTGCAATCTTCAGAGCTGCCATCAAGCAAGGGAGGGTATAGAACAAGTCCTAGTAAAAGTGCTAGAGATATCAAACTCATATTTCAGTGCTTATTTTTTGTTTCATCAAAAATTTGGTTCATATAAAGTTTGGAAATATTTCCAGAATTCTGATAAAGTTAATTCTTCCAGTTCCTGCTTGCTTTCTGAGTGGGAGCATCCTACCCAACATCTTGCTGACCAATACCTTTTGGCATGTGAAATTCTACTTTGAGTTACTGATTCCTGTATGTCAAGTTCCTATAAATTCCTTGATCTCTTTTCTGTTGGAGCATTGTGTATGAATGAAGACATAAACAGCAAAGAAAATATACCTAAATGAATTACCCCCTAAGTTTGAGGCTGGTGGTAGTGGGGATGAGATGAGATGCATGATGTCCTAGAGCTACCTCTGTGGCCTACAGCCTAATTATGCAAGTATCAGTGGGTCTTCAAGGATATGACCAGACAAAATATACCAGAATAAAGTTTATACCTTGGAGACTTTTTGCCTTCAAAACTTATAGTAAATTCTATGTTCCCACTCATTAACTTCTGAAAAAAACTGAAGATCACAACCTACCTGTTTAGAGACTTTATGGAAGATAGAGAACAGGTTAATAGCACAATATGGCAATAGTTGCTTGTTCTTAGAAATGTAACATAAAATGACCATGTGTGGAAGATGAGAGCAGGTTAAAGGTTTGCAGATGTTTGGTGGGGTGTGGGTGAGTGAAGTAGCCACGTGCATGATATTAAAAGATACATACCCCAGGGTGGGTGATGGTGGCTCAGTGGCAGAATTCTTGCCTGCCATACTGGAGACCCGGGTTTGATTCCTGGTGTCTGCCCATGCAAAAAGAAAAAAAGAATATGTACCCCAAAGAAACAGCTAATGATGTTGGAGCTAGATAATTCTGGGGAAGGAGTAGTGAGGGATGTGGAATGATAAGGACAGGATGTTGCTTCTTGTCAGAATAATTTTTATGTTACTTTATACTCTAATCATGGATAATTTGATAACAATTTAAAATGAAAATCGTAGAAAATGTTATCATAAAGAGTAGGCTGCTTGATTAATGATACTGCCTTGTATCTGTAACATTAATATAGGTTACTTACCCACATTTCTTGCAAAAAAAATGCTTATATAAAGGTGAAGAGAAAAGATCCCCTATTCATAAAACTCTTACCTTGACTTCAAAGCTCTGTAAGAAATAAACAGCCATGACTATAAACATTTTAAAAGTATTTTCTTAATATTTCCCTTTGATTCTTTTCAGTTATTTTTTCTTGTTTCACCCGGTTGATATTTCCTCTTTTTTTTTTCCTTTTGCATGGGCAGGCACTGGGAACTGAATCTGGGTCTCTGGCATGGCAGGTGGGAACTCTGCCTGCTGAGACACCATGGCCCATACAATTTTTTGTGTGTGTATAGGCAGGTCCCAGGAATGGAACCTGGGTCTCTGGCATAACAGGTGAGAATTCTGCCACTGAGCCAATATCAGACCACCCCTCTTTTTTGTTTTTGTATATCTGACAATACATTATTATTTCATAATTTTGATCCAAACTTCTGCTTTCTATGTCAAATTCTGTCCCATCACTGTCCCTCTTTGAAGTAGTCACACCTGTTCAGTCCTGTCATACCTTGGCCCCTGAGCTCATTCCCTGTGCCCCTGTGGTATCACTTACTCTGTAAATGTTCTGGGAGAAGATGGAGTCCATACCCTGACCTGCATCAGGAAATGGTGAGTTCCTGAAAGTGGAAGGGAGTAGTGTTTGTGTTCTGCAGCATGCCAAGTCTCCATGAGAATATAACATGCCAATGTTCTGTGGTCACTCATATGTTTTCTGTAACAGGCATCCATGCCTGGGCTTCAATTTTCAGACCCCAGAGTCAGTGGCATTGGGACTACATTGGAATCCACTGTTACTGTGGATTTGGTGAAGGGAGAGTGTACCATGTGCTGGGAACACCAATCACAATTTCCTGTACCTGATTCCTCAACCAGCAGGGCTTTAGTGCTACTCTAACTAGTTCTTTTGACACCTCCATCAGAGGCCTAGGTCTTTGCTACTGACTGCTGATGTTAGGGTAAGGGTAGGCCAATGACATTCAAAAAGCAGTGGTTGAGATCCTGGGGCTTACTCTTGCAAAGCTTATGTAGTAGCAGAGAAGTTTAGACTACCTATAGGCATGCCTAAAAATTACATCTGGGGGACCTCTTATTGCTCAGATGTGGCCTCACTCTCTCTAAGCCCAACTCTGCAAGTGATATTATTGCCCTATCCCCTATATGGGACATGACATCCAGGGGAGAAAGTCTCCCTAGTGACATGGGAGATGACTCCTAGGGATGAATCCAGCCCTGGTACCATGGAAACAGAAATTCCATCCCAACCAAAAGGGGGGAAAGAAGTATAACTAATAAAGTATCAGTGGCTGAGAGCCTTCAGATAAAGTCAGGAGGCTACTGTGGAGGTTGTTCTTATACAAGTTTCAGCTAGACTTTGCTACCTATTATAATCTGCCAGCCCCCAACCAGGACCATTCCAGCCAGTCCTAAAGAACATGTAGGACAATACATATGGTTTCACAAGAGTTCCAGGCACTAGTAACTTTCCAGAAAACCAACAACCTCCAGATGGGTTCCTGGTCCAGATAAGTCCTGAAACCTAGAGGGCCCAGCCTCTCCAGAACATCAGATAGTTCCATCTCCCTACCCCATATTAGTACAGACCCTTCCAATATGAAAAAGTTAGAATGGCCATAGCCCAAACACCCCTAAAGAGTGGGATGGAAAGATCAATGGTGATGGTGGAGTTATACAGTGAAGATAGGATTTAGCAAATGAATATGCATGCTGATTCATTAAATTGATATCTTCTAGTCTCCAATATCTTAGAGCAGCTAGAAGTAAAAAGCTAAAATTGTGGAATTGTAACTCCTGCCAAACTCTGAAATATGTTCCACAACTAATTGTGGTGCTGTGCTTTGAAATTTATTGCTTTTTTGTAATATATGTTATTTTTCACAAAAAAATAGAAGGAAAAAAGTTGATTGTGCATAAGAATAACCTCCTGGATAACTTCTCAACTCTGTTTGGAATCTCTCAGACATTGACACTTTATTTTGTCTCATTTCACTGTTCCCCCTTTTGGTCAAGAAGGTTTTCTCAATCCCTTGAGGCTGAGTCTTAGATCATTCTAGGATTTCTTTTCCACATTGCCAGGAAGGTCCACACCCCTGGGAGTCATGTCCACATAGATGGGGGAGGGCAGTGAGTTTGCTTGTTGTGTTGGCTGGAGAGAGAGACCACATCTGAGCAACAAAAGAAGTTCTCTTGGGGGTGACTCTTAGGTCTAATTTTAAGTAGGCTTGACCTATCCTTTGTGGGATTAAGTTTCATATGCAAAAACCCCAAGATTGGGGGCTCAGCCTATAGTTTTGGTTGTCCACACTGCTTGTGAGAATATCAAGAATTCAACTTGGAAAAGTTGAATTTTCCCCCTTTTTCACCATTCCCCAAAGGGGACTTTGCAAATACTTTTTTATTCACTGTTCAAATCACTCTGAGATTTATCAGGGTGTCACTCTGGACAAACCAACAAAATCTCATGCCCTACTCAAGGTTCCATATACCTACCCACCCAGCAATATTGAATGAGGGTTAAAGGATATAGCTTATCTGGGGTACATACTAAATTCAAACTGATGCAGTAACCTAAATGCTTTGACAAAGTACAGAAAGTGCATCCTCATATTTTCCATTTTCATACAGTGTTAATTTTTGGATTTCATACCTTTTAAAAATAAAATTAACCAAATATTTAAGCAATATGTACATTTACATTTTGGGTGGTATTTTTATTTTAAAAGAAACAGCTTCCTTTGATTTGCTTCAATTTCTGGTGGTGATGCTTACAGGAACTAGCTAATAACAAAAACAAACAGAAGCACATTCAAAATAATGTTTACATTGGTGGCAAATGGTAATTTTTTGAAGACTAATGAAGGTAGAAAAAAACCATTAAGGGTAAATGAGCAATACCCAGTACTCAAGTTTATATAACATTTCAAAAAATGTTTATTTTTAAAGAGTTAAGTGTCTATATCCACTGAAGGCAATGCAGTACCTAGTTTATGATAATTTAGAAGAAGACAGTTACCTATAGGAAAAAAGCTGTATTTTAAATGTATCTAAATTAATTTTCAGTCAATAGTCTAGTAACATTATCCCCTTAAAACAGTGATTCCTTTCTGTAAGGCTGTTCCTGAGATCCAGACAGTTTAGTTATGAAGCAGATGAAAGAACAACTGTTTCCATTTTGAATCAAGTTAAATAGACAATGACTTTTTGCTTCTCTCTAAATGTGCTATTAATTGTGCCAAAACTACTTCTTTAAAATCATACCATTTCTGATTTCTTTATTATCTGTAACCTTTGGAACTAATCACATGAAAATACAAAATTAGCAAATGTGTTGAAATCTGTACATAAAACACAAATTATCTTTAATTTGAAGCTCTCATTTATTAATATACAAATCAATCTTTTAAGAAAGGCAGCTCCAAAGACATCTTATACCGTTCTTGAAAAAGGAAGCAGTTCCTTTTGACATTACACCCACTCGCACCCCCACACCCCAATCTCAAATCTCAACATTTTATTGTCTTGGCCACAGAGATTTCCAAGGTGAGATCTGAAATTTTGCTTCCATAGCTGCTGGTTGTCTGACACCCACGCTTTCCTTTGCTGAAAGGGTTTGGTCCCACCGATGTTGGCACAGCCCTTCCAGTGTTCCTCGTCCGCATCTCTGCCCCTGGAGGCGTTTCCTCCAGCTCACTGCCTTCGTCTTCATTAAAATGTTACTACCTAAAGCCGGGTTTTGGAGCAAAAGTTAAAACAATTTCTTTAGGGGTTTATCCAAGATGAACTGATATAGTTTGTGCTTTCTTTATCATCTGACTACTTGTGGCAAATCTGAACTTGGGAATTTTTGTTGGCCTTGTTGGGAGGTTTTCAGCTTTTTCATCAGCTGATTGCTTCTCTCTCCTGCAACTGGAACTTTCCCCTCCCTTATTGGGATACACACTCTTAGTTTTCACAGGTTTTTCCTGCTTCTTCTTCAGGTCTTCCAGTGGTTCCAGCTCACTGAAGCTTCTCTGGCTTCTCCTCTCCTATCTTCCAGTCCACCATTTCCCTGCCACCTGGACACAATTTTGCATCATTTTCACATCAATTTGTAATTATGCAAACAAAACATGAAAGTATTCTCCTCTTTACACTGTCCCTATTCTCGGTTTGTTCCATATTAGAATGCATGACAAGAAATACATCTATGGCAGAGAGGTATTTCACGATAAAAGACTCAGTACATCAGGAAAACATAACCATTGTAATATGGGCATGCTTCATAATTAAGCCCCCACATACATGAAGTAAAAATTGATGCTTATTTCTGCAATAACCAGGTCAACAAGGAGGGTGCATAGTTACTCTCTACTCATCTCCTCCAGCTCAGTTCCTCCCACTTTATGCGGCTGAGGTGACAGCTTTAATCATGACTGTTTGAATCATATGTTTACTATTTGGTTCACCCAGAGCATGCTCTTTTATAAACTTATTTGACAAGAATTTTATTAATGTATTGAGGAATAAACTAATATCTAAGTGTCTTGTCTGGGATACAGTGACTTCTAGTACTAAGATAATTCTGAGGGATTGGTGGGGCTGAGCCTGGAGAGTTGGCTTATGACCAGTGTGCAAGATTAATGGTATAGAATAGTGAGGAATTTGAACTTTATTTTGCAGACCATATTTACCATTGAAAGATTTTAGGTAAAGGATTTACATTGTCTCATCTGCATTTTCCAAATATGACAGCAGCAGTGTGGAGGATGTATTGAGGGATGGCCACACAAGAAGTGGAGGTTATAGAGAGAAGTTTGTGGCAATGGTCTAGTGATGAAATCATGGAGCAAATGTATGAAATATGTGAAAAGAAGAATGGAGAGGAGGGGATAAATTAAGAAACCTTATTTAGTAAGTACAATTGAGCTATCTTCCTGACAAGTTGCATTGAAGAATGACAGAGTGAGAAGTCTCATGGAGACTGAGAATTGGGCAGGTGGTGGTGGCATTTATTGTAACAAGGTAGGGGGAGTGAAACATTGGGGGGAAGTTCTTTAGTTTAAGGACACCATGAAAACCCAATTGGAAATACAGATGTGGGTCTCAGGTGAGTGTTCTGGAATTGATGTGCAGAGTTGGTGGTCACTGGCATATTGATTGAAGTGAAGTTATAGGTTTTCTTTTCATCATTCAGAAAGAGTATGTAGAGTGAGGGTAAAATGGGAAGGAAATGGAACAACAACATGCTAGAGATAAAAAGAAAGAGGACACTGAGAAGAAAGAAGCAGAGAGGTAGAAAAACCAAGAAGAAGATACAGGGAAGACAAATTTCCTGCTAAGTCAAGAAAAAAATGAAGAATGATAAAGGAAAGTGGATGTTGCATTTGAGAACTTTAACATAATTGGTAATCTTAGGAGAGCAGTTTCAGTGCGGTAGCTGGCTGGTGTGTGGCAAGATTAATGTGGGTTAAATTAAAGATCAGAGAGTCTGGACAGGTAAGTACATGACTCTTCTAAGAAGCCTAACTCTGAAAGAGGAGTGAGAGTACAGTACTTAGATTGGTGAGAACCATGAAGGAAGCTATTCTCTTAGTGGTTTTGGATGAGACTTAAAGAGAGGGGATAGCATGAAAGAGAGAACATGACATCAGAGAAGATTGAGAGTGTTTTTTAGGAGGCAGGATGAGAAGTGACAGTCAAGGTCAACTGCATAGGCCTAGCAATATTTTCTTACTTTAGTCTCTTGTTCATCATTCAGCAAATTTCCCAAAGACACAATATTTGGATAGATTCAGTAATTTGGTTAGAGAAATCTTCTTACCAGTTTGTGTATTTCCTATGATAGCAGGTTAGATATAAGTAGGTGTTCACTTGTCTACAAACAAGCCTTGCTCATCCTGCTGCTTCTACATTCTAAAACATTACCATGGTCTCATTCCCCAAGGCCCTTTCCATGAAGAGTTTCTGTGAATCAAACCCATATTTATTGTTGTTCTACTGTGCTAGTTTGGAATGATGTGTGCACCCTTGTAAAGACATGTTTTAATTAAAATCCCATTTTGTAAAGGCAGAATAATCCCTATTCAATACTGTATGTAATTATATCATCTCCCTGGATGATGTAACCAAAGCAAGAATTGTTGTTAAACTGAATTAGGGGAGATGTGTCTCCACCCATTTGAGTGTGTCTTGATTGGTTTACTGGAGTCCTAAAATAGAGGAAACATTTTGGAGAATGGCAGATTCAGAAAGAGCAGAGTATGTTGCAGCACCATGAAACAGAGAGTCCATCAGCCAGTGCTGTGGAAATGAAGAAAGAAAAGCTTGGTAAAACAGGAAGTCAGGAGAGAAAACTAGCAGATGATGCTGTGCCCTTCCAGCCAAGGAAGAAACCGTGACTGTATTCACTATGTGCCTTCTCAGATGAGAGAGAAACCCTGAACTTCATCAGCCTTCTTGAACCAAGGTATCTTTCCCTGGATGCCTTTGATAGGGCATTTCTATAGACTTCTTTTTAACCGGGACATTTTCTTGGTCTTAGAACTGTAAATGAGCAACTTATCAAACCCTCCTTTTTAAAAGCCATTCCATTTCTGCTATATTGCATTCTGGCAGCTAGCAATCTAGAATATCTACCAAGGCCCCATGTGCCCTCTACCTAACTCTATAATTGCATACCCATACATTCTGCTCTACTCTACCTTCTATTCCTTGTACTGGTGAAGTGTTTTGCCTTTGTGAACATTTGCCCATTTGTTAATGCTTTATCATTAACACTTTGTATGGCCAACTCCTCATTCTTCAGTTCTCAGCCTGAATGTCACATCATCTCACCTAAAATAGATACAGGTAAACATCCCATCCTGTATTAGTGATATAATACTCTTTTTAAATCCTTCAAATACCTGAGTGGAACAAGGCAATCATTTCTTGCTTGAAATCAGGCCTATTTGGGATAAATGCCATAGAGGTGGATGTGATTTACAAAAATGCCAAAGAAATCTTAAGTGTACAACATTCCAGATTGTGAATTGAGGAAGAGAAAAGGAAACAAGATTTATTTCCATGCTCTTTCAGTGATAGTTATGCTGGTTTGAAACTGTTATGTACCCAGAAAGTCCATTCAATTCAATCTTGTGGTTACAGACCTACTGTGGGTGAGAACTTTTGATTAGGTGTTTCCATGGAGATGTGACCCACTGAATTCAAGGTGGCCTTAATCCTTTCATAGAGTCCTTTTTGAAAGGACTTTGAAATCAGAGCTGATACAGACAACAGAGAGACAAAAATCAATGATGGACACAGGGATAGAAATATCCCAGGGATGCTACAAGTATATCTACAGAAAACAGAGCTCAGAGAGGGGTCCCCAGAGGAGCAGGAAGAGACCCACAGATGCTGAGAGAGAAAGCCAGTGGAATCAGAAGCTGAAAGCAATGCAACCAGGAGCAGAAGACCAGCAGACACATATCACGTGTTTTTCCACATGACACAGTTATTCCAAGCAACATCAAACTCGTCTTGATGCCTTAGTTTGGACATTTTCATAGCCTTAGAACTTGTAAATTTGTAATGAAAAAAATGACCTTTTTAAAGACCAATCCATATCTGGTATATTGAATTCTGGCAGCTTTAGCAACTGGAATAATAGTGTTGAGCAGGGCCAAGACCTCATATCCACATAAGGCCTGTAATTCAGATATTGACGTTATCTCAAAGTGAGACTATGCGTTCTTTAGTTTTGCTTGTTAATAGGTCATTTAATGAGTTTTTTAAATGTGCCATAATATAATCCTTCTTTTGAGTGTTTTCATTTGTTGGTTTGTTGTATATATAGGTCCCTGCATACCCAAGGTTTCCAACACCACTAGGAATCTGGAAGGAGATGGCAACTTCAAATGAAGGGATTTGGAAAGCTGAGATTTCAGAGTTGACTGTCAGTTCTCTATAACGCAGGCCATACACTATGACTGGGACCACAGGGATCTAGACCCAGGGGTGGACTCCACCAGGATCCAAGTTGAGTGGTCATTTCATAGACTATCTCATACCAAGCTGGTGAGTTTGGCTAAAGCCACAGGCTGTATGGGATGGATCCTAGAACAAGGCTTTCTGAAGAAGGAGAAGCTTGGAAACAAGGGTTGTCTTGTAAGGGATGTGTCTATAGGGACCTCAAGGCTGGAAAGCTGACCATGGTCAAATACAACGGTGTCAATCTGTATTTACGATAGCATTTCTGGGATATCTGGGCAGCACACATTATATCATGGACCTTATTCATTTAAGCAACCACAGGGTACACCTATATGGACACATCTCCCAAGCACAAACTGTTAGTGTTTACTCTTTTGAAGTTGGTATTTTGGGGGAAGGAGAAACACTCCTGTGCAGCAGAGGAAATACCAACAGAAGAGTCACAGCAAGGAACCCACAGACTTGAGAGGTAGATTGCCTCTTTCTTCCATTCCCCTGGTGTGGAATTTGAGAGGATATTTAACTCCTGGATTTAGCCCTCTCTGAGCTCTGGAAGCCCAGCAAGAACAGCCTCATGGCCAAGCCACTTTACCCCAAGCTAAATGCCCTCTATCCTAATTTTCATGTCTCACATCCATGACCCTCACTGTATGATGCTGAGCTTTTAGGCTTGACTGCAAGGCTCTTTACAGCCTCTGGATGTATCATGGATCCAGTCAGTGTGAAGAGGTGGAGAACCTTTTCTTCTTTTGCATCCTGAGTTTCTAGCCATTGCAACACCTACATCTGAGATTCCTGGGTTAGAACAAGGGGTAGCTGATGACATGTATGTTAGTCAGGATGGATGCCTGTGCTGCCTCTGACCCACCTATCCTAAGAGAGCAGAAGTCTGGGACATAAGGGCTTTCAGGAGAACCTGTCCTGTTTCAGGCATGCAAAAGACCCCAACCTTACCATGGAGTGAATGAATTCCTAGGCAGATTAAAAACAATCTTAATTATTGGGGTATTCTTTGAAAATTAGATACTTGTAGGAGTAAGCTTTGTAAAGAAGGAATGCTTATACCTGAATTTAAGGTCTTTCATATTCAACAATGTTTAGTGGTTTTGGGTGGGCCTGCTATTGAAGACAGATCACCTGTTAAGGCATCTACCAGCCAGGATGGGTTTCCTAACTGGCACTGCCCTGATCTGGGCATGTGATGCCCTCTGCAAAGCTTAGATTCCTTCATTGTGAAAGTCTGTATCAACAATGCTTGGTTTTATTGTGGGCTTGTGTTTTGTTTTGGGTGCATGGTCCAGGAATTGAACCCAGGTCTCTCATATGGCAAGTGAGCATTCTACCACTGAACCATCCATGCACCCTTTTGTTTAGTTTTGAATTAATCAGAATAAAAATAATTTAAACTCTGGGCAGGCAATGGTAGCTCAGTGACAGAGTTCTTGCCTGCCATTCCAGAGACCTGGGTTCATTTCCCAGTGCCTGCCCATGCAAATAATAATAATAATAATTATTATTATTATTATGTAAACTCCCTTGCAGATAAGTCATCATCTGTCTTGTCCACAGATGTAATCCCACTGCTTAGAATGGTGCCTGGCATGTAGTGGGCCCTCAAGATACAGTGATTGAAAGTACAAAGCTTTTTAAAGGTAAATTTAGAAAATTCAGTTTGAGTAATTGTTTCTAAGGGTTTTGCTTTTGTTTTCCAAAAAAATCATGACACTAAGACTACGATAAATAAGACAAATGCTAAACATATTTTAAAACACAATAGTGAGACAGTGTCTAATTTCAGGAAGTTCAATGAATTGGAAATTTTCAGAACTATACTAATCAAATACATATTTGTAAAATACCATCCTAAAATTATAGCAATTGCAGTTTACTAAAAATATCCATTGCAGCATCAATTAAATGATCAATTAATTAAATCAATTAATTTATCAGTTAAACTAAACTGAGAACAATCTAAATTAATTTTAAAGAGCAAAGGTCTATGTCAGTTTCTTCCTGTAGGTTTGGATGGTCAGGTTTTAGAGGATATAAAAGATATTATACATTTAGGTCCTTGAAGGATGCAGCTGAAACATCAGGTGCAAAGTGGCCACCTGGAAATAAATGGAGTTTCAACTCTACCTTTGCCAATTTTACCCTTTTGTGATCATTTAGCTTTCTTAGTTCACTAAGCTTTGTCTCAGTGGCTACTGTTTCCAGCTCCTTTTCGTGAGCTTTCTTCTCATAATATTTAATCTGGTCATAGTAGAAGGTAGTGATTCCTCCCAATTCATTGTCCACATCCTGAGCCATATTCTTGCAGAGGTTGTACTTCTGATATGTGAAATTCAAATTTCTACACACATCACAGAGTTTCCTTCCCGTTTCTGACAGTAAGATTCTTCCTCATTTGAATTTTTCTCAAGTTACACTAAATGATTTTGATAGATCTCAAGATATATTTGAAATTTCATCTGAAGTCTCTCAATTTCATTTTCCAGCTTTGAATTTGCTGTGGCAATGATGCTTGTTCATCATTGCCACTGCAAAAGATTGTAAGGCCTTTTATTGCCTTATAATCTCTTCACTCATGTGCTTTTGTTCATGTAGTTTCTTAAATATTTCTTGTTTTTCTCTTTCCAGCCTTTTAGAGGAAAGATTTAAAATCACAATATCAATGAGTTTTTTCACATCAACTACCAGTTGATAACATATGAGATCTGTAATTTCTGATTTACCATTGTAATTTAATTCCAAGTTGCCATCACCTATGTAAGCCTCTCTAAATTGATCAGGTAAGTTTACGATCTTCAGCACAGTTTCATACAGAGATTGTTTCTGGCATTCTTAACCCTGTGCAACTTGTTTCAATCTTGCATTGGTGTGTTCAAGCAGTTTATTCATTACTTGAATTCTTGTATGCTTTGCTGCCATCTTGCTATTTCTTGGGCATTCACTTGTAGATTTTCCTGAAGATGAGTGTTTTTAATCATAACCTCTGTTGCTTCCTCTTGAAGTTGGTCTCCAATCATCTGAGATGCTGTTAAGGTATTTCTTGTAAGAGTCATTTGAGGGGTGGGCCACAGTGGCTCAGCAGGCTTGAGTTCTTGCCTGTCATACCTGAGACCCAGGTTCAATTCCTGGTTCCTGCCCATGCCAAAAAAAAGTCATGTGAGACTGAAGGAAGTCACCTGCCTTGTAGTGTAAATGAGATGGTGCTTTTTTCTTTTTTCCTTTTGCATAAGCAGGCGCTGGGAATTGAATGTGGGCCTTTGGCATGCCAGGCAGAAATTCTGCCACTGAGCCACCATCATACCACTCAATGAGATGGTTCTTGAGGGCAAGCCATCATCATTCCATGAGATGAAAGTTTAAGGGTCTCACTTTGATGTTCTTTTTTCCAGGTCTCCTGTATTATTGAGTGAAGAGTTAATCAGATTTTAATTGAGTGCTGCCAAACACAGAGTCTTTAATGTGACTAGACTGGCCTCTACCACAGGGGATGCAAGGGCTTTGTAGTTTGGTGTCAGCAATCCAGTCTTCTCATAGTTCTTTTTATATTCTTCAACATAGGTGGAAATAGTTTTGGTGAACTCATTTTGCCTCCCTACAGTATTTTGACAATTTACTAGGAGAATCATTATAGCAATACATACAAGGATTTCCCAAGGAAACCCTAAGACACCTGAGAATTGTCTCCTGCTTTTAGATATCAACAGCAAAAGCACCAAAAGCCTTCTCAAGGATAACTTGGAGAGAAAGTTTGGTGACCATCATCAGGCCCTCCATGTCTTCGGAGCTCACCACAACTCCACCTCTGAGTGCCAGTATCCTATTAACCATAACTGACTCTCCAGAATTCTGTGGAGGATGCTTTCTTCATGCAAATGCCTAGCAACCAGGATGCACTGTCAGTTGGGCAGGGGGAGGGAGAGATCAGCAAGATTCTATAACCAGGGCTCTCTAACTTTGTTCCTCCCTCTGTACAAAGAGAAGGTGGTGTAATTTTACTGTGCAGAATGAAATGGCTGATGGTAGCCAGAGGAGACCAGTCTATGAGCTCTGGCCCTACCCTGGCCTTAGCAAACCTAGAGGACTAGACAATGTCATGCCCCCATCCTTTCCCTGCAGAGGAGCATGTCAGGGCAAAATTGTGAGATTCCTGTGTCCTTATATTTGACTCTTCTGACTTGTGCTTATTCTTCTGACTTGACTTACCTTCTGCCCTTGGGAAGTATGATCCTGGCTACAAAGGTTGCAGGGATCTCCCTCCCCTCAATGTTCTCTTTTCTTTGGTGTTTGTTCAAGGCAGGCAGGGGCAAAAGACTGTGGGGGTCTCACAAAGAGTATCAACTAACAGATCTGGATCTCAATCATAAGATCTCGGGAGAAATCTGCTGGAATGAAGCAAATCTTAAATTTTCATGGATTTTTCTTGACCAACTTATTTCCCCTCCCATCCATGTCTCCCTAGATTGGGGGTATGCTGGGGTGACTCAGTACCCAGGCTTCTTCCCTCATGTTGTCCTGCTATGTGCAGCAGAAGCTTTCCAAAGTGGCCTGTGGAAGTGACCTTCAGAGAGGGAGCAGTCCTTCTTTGTAGCTGTATTTGATACCTTTTGTTTCACAAAACCCATCTCACTCTCCTAGGATCTCTCTAGCAGACTCATGGTTCAAATTTTTTTCTAGTGACCCCTCTTATATTCTTTCAATGTAGTTTTAAAATATTCCTATTATATACACCAGTATGCTTCCAAGCTCCCTAATTTATTATCTTCATCCATTTATTCACTCATTCATCACAGAATTTTGAGTGTCTCCCATAGGCCAGGCATTTTGCTAGATATTGAGGTTATATTGTTTTATCCAAACAGCAATGACCCTGACAAAGAGAAGAAGTTGACAAAGTACTTCCTTTTTACCAAGCTGCCAGCCTTGCTAATCTCATGCCATTACCTGCTTTCTCCCATGCCCTGACTTTCTTCAAACCATCTTCATCTGTGTGACTGCCCAGGAATGTAGCCACAGTTGCAGGGGCACAAAGGTAAAAACACAGCTTCACACACTAATTATTCCAAATATCAAACTGTCCCCCAATGTTCCCCTTTTTTCTCCCTCTCACACTGGCTATCCAGGCACATGAGAAGTTCTTAAATGGTAGTTCCTTTTCTCCCTCCTCTCTCCTACACTTACATGCTACCACTGTTTTTTTCAATTAACCAGTTGTTTGAATATGCTCAACAATGATGTGAAATAAATTCCTTGATCTAAATCTTGTGCCCAGTCTATAAAGATCAGCATTTTAGAGAGTGGAAAATGACACAGCAAAACCAAAAGAATTTCAAAAAGACTTAATCAAAATATAATCTATATAAAAAAATGTATACAAATTCTTTGATAGTCAAACATGAAATATGTAGACTAAACTTTTATTGATAACATATTATCCTGGATTACTTATTTTGTCATAAGTAGATTTTTTTAAGCAATAGGGCTAGTTAACAGAGGGAATAATAATAGTTGGAATGATTACACAAAAATTATGTGTTAGGAGAAACATAACAATGTTGCTTAGTAAATTTTAACCTTAGAATAGTTTCATGTTTATAGAAAATTGTCCAAATAGTGCAGAAATTTATCCATTTTTTGGTCTTATTTTTTGTATTATCATGCTCCTTTTACTATTTATGAGCCAGTACAAACCAAAGATTATCAGCATGTAGTCTTTGGGAAGAAAGCATCACCTTGGTGACACATTAATTTGGAATTTCTTTCAGACTCAAAAGCATAAGCTAATAAATTCCCAGTGTTTAAGCCTACTCATTTCATGCAATCTGCTCAATCATTCTAGGAAAGTCAAACAGATAGGATATTTCTAATCTTCCTCATGTACTCAACAATGTAACCATTTATATCAGTCTGGTCACTGTATATGTTCATGTTGTGCTTTGCATTAACATGTTTACTCCGAGACCTTACAGTTGGCAATTGTTTTACACATATTTGCAAATGCATGTGTGTTTTATTCTCATTGTTTCCTTAATTCCTTGTGTTTTGGCTGCAGAAAATTCTCCAAGGTTCTCCATGACTGTCTTGTATGTTTCCTTCCTCAAACCTAGAACTAGCCATTTCTGGAGGGTGAAATGGTTCCTTTTATTGGAGCATAGCATTAAAAATCTATATCTGCATCCATTTCCAAATGTGATAGCAGGAATGTGTTTTGAGTACAATTAAGATTCCTGAATTCTGTTTGTGGATGTGGATGAAAGGCATAGTTTCAGGTATTGTAGGTTGCTATAGGATAAAACACATATATAACCTATTGAATCCTCTGGTAGATGATGCTGATGGTGAATAGTACAAACATAAGTGTGATAAGGGTGTTGTTTCATGAGCTATAACAAACGTACTCAGTAGTACAAGGGTGGTTTATGGGAAAACATATACCTAGTGCAAGCTATGGGCTATACTTAGTAATATTTCAGTATTGTTTAAATATAAATAAATCTATAGAAACAGAATTAGATTCGTGATTATGTAGGGCTGGGGAAGGGTAGAAGGATTGAGAGATGATGCTAAAGGTTGTTTTGGGAGTGTTGAAAAAATTCTGTGATAAATACACAATTCTGACTATACTGAAAACCATTTATTGTATATGTTGGGTGAATTGTGTTTTATGTGAATATGATTGACTTTGCATTTGCTGTGTATTCATGTCTTTATGTGGCAGAATAGTGCTTTCCTTTTTATTGCTGAGTAGTATCCCAGGGCATGATTTCATCACATTTGGGTTTTTATTCACCTTATGAAGGATACTTTTGTTTCTTCTAGTTTCTAGTCATTATAATTAAAACTTGCTATAAATATGTATATGATTTTTTAAAATGTCATTAATTATCAAAGTTGAGTAAATATTTTACAAGTGAGAATGATGAGTCACATGCTGGGCTATGTTCAACTTTGTATTTTCTGAAGTTTCTGTATGATTATGCCTGCCCTCCAGCAATGAATGAAAATTCTTGTTGCTCCATGTAATTCCTACCTGTTGGTATTGTTTGATCTTTGGAATTTAGCCTTTCAGGGATTGTGTAGTATTGCTCATTGATTTACTTGCTTTTCTGTAATGATGTTTATTTGCGGACTGTATATATAAATTTGTGAGGTGTCTGTTCAATCCATTATTCCTATTTCAATTGGGTAATTTTTTTTCTTATTGTTGATCTCTGGGTATTTTGCATGTTTTGGTACAAGTTCCATTTAGATATATGTGATTGGCAAAAACTTTTTCCCATTGCAGGGCTGAGGCCTTTAACATTTTATTAACAGTGTCTTCTATAAAGTTGAATAAAAAAAATTAATGAAGTCACATTAGTACTTTTTCCTTTCATGATTCTCTTTAGATATTGCACATAAAAGCTCATCAGCGGGTGGGCCGCGGTGGCTCAGCAGGCAAAGTGCTTGCCTGCTATGCCGGAGGACCTCGGTTCGATTCCCGGCCCCAGCCCATGTAACAAAAACGGAGAAACAGAATACAAGAAAATGTTTAAAAATGTTTCCCTTTCTTCCTTCCTTCCTTCCTTCCTTCTCTCTGTCTTTCCTTAAAAAAAAAAAAAAAAAAAAAAAAGCTCATCAGCAAACCTAGGCTACAAAGACTTTCCCTTCTGGTGAAATTTTTATAATTTTGCATCTTTCACAAAAATCTAAAACTATTTTGGGTAAATCTTTGTGTAATATGTAAATTTGTGTCTTTTTTCTTAGAGTCATCCAATTCTCCCATCACCATTTGTTGAAAGGATTGTGCTTATTAACTATATTTGCATGCATCTACACAGAGTGAATTCCTTTCCATTTTACTGTGTGCCTAGGTCACACTCTCAGTATATGCAACTGTAGTTATGAAGCATTTTTTAAAGTATTGGAATCATGAAATATGTGTTCTTCATCATGTTCTTAAGCAATTATACACAAATCTAGGATTAAAATCAGCTTGTCAATATCTGCAAAATATCTTGGTGGGATTTTTATTGAGATTGCATTGACTCTAGAGATCAGGTCAGGAGCAATTGATACCTTAAAAATATTTTGTCAGTCTACCATGGAAAAGGAAACTTTCTCCATTTATTTAGACTCTGATTTCTTCCAAATTTTTCATGCTACATAGGAATAAGAGTTGCACATATTTTTTTAGGCTTAATTGAACAGAATTCATTGCATGTATATACTGTCCTAAATGCATTTGTTTGCTTGTTTTCTACCTTAATGCTCATTGCTGAGAAGGGGAAATAAATTGAATTTTGTTGTTGAGTTTGTGCTTTCCTTCTTATTATCTCTGTGCATTCTTATCAAGGCAATTGAAAGTTATTGACATTTTCTTTAACTTCCAAATTTGTGACACTTTCTAATATGAAAACTTAATTTCAGAGATTCAGAGAGGGACATGTAAGGGGCGGGGCATCTGGCTAAACCATGAGCACCCAGTCTCCTGTGCTGTGCTGCTGGGCCAGGAGAGAGAGCCTGACCTGCATTCTTTTCTCTGGTTCTTTTTTTGACAGAATGTGCTTCTGACCATGTTGCAAAGGCTCCTGTGGGCTGTGCAGCTGTGTCCACCCAGAGTTCAGACCTTCCTCCCATGTGAGCAACATGGAACTGCCCCTGGTTCTGTCATGGCTTGGGCAGTGTGCACAGTGAGTACAGTCTGCCTGTTCTTGGCCCTGATTCTGAACTGGGGATTTGCTGCCATTTTATCAAGGTGATTATTCTTAGACAGGGAGCACAGAACCTTTCATTTTCTGCCCTGCTCCCATTTAGTTTCTTCTTCAATTTCCCACGGAATATTATAGCAAGACTTAGGCAAGTTTGCATTCATTGAGGGCTTTGATGGTTGGAAATCATAGCATGATCCAATATGTTTTAACAATTCAGGATTGTTTCTGGTGAGAAACTGATCAATTCAGAGAACAGTGTGAAAATACATACAATTGTGATGGAAATAATATAAAATTTAGGACCTTCTAGTTGGGTAAGTTAGGGTAAGCTAGTGCCAGATGAGCCAAAGTGAAGCCAAGGAGAAAGGGTAAAAGGGTAGAATCCCTGTTTATATGCTTCTATTAATTTTTTTAAATGAAAATATCAAGTATATTCATTAATATTTGCTTTTTATAACACATTTTTATTGAGAAATATAACATATATATAAAGAAAAGAAAGGAAAAGCAATAATTTTCAAAGTACTCTTCAACAACTAGTTACAGAACAAATTTCAGAGTTGGTTATGAGTTACCATTCCACTATTTCAGAATTTGTCTTCTAGCTGCTGGCAAACACTGGAGGCTAGAAGAAATACCAATATAGTGATTCAGCAATAATATTCATTTGTTAAATCCTATTTTCTCTTGTATAAATCTTCTTTCTCCTTTGATCCTTCTCTCAACCTATAGGGATCTTTAGGCAATGCTGACTGACTTTTTCAGGTTTAGAAGTGGTATCAACATTAAAGGATAGGAGGAAGTAATTAGTTGATTTTCTTGGAGATGCTTGTCCCTCTGGCTTTCAGGATTTATTTGGCCTCAGAGCCCTCTGGAAATTATAGGTTTGAGGAAACCAACCCTAGTCTGTGAAACTTTTATAGTTTCATTCTAAGTCCTAGATGTTTTCAAGAGGTAACAAGAGTGATGTTGATTGGGGTTTAGCATACATGGCAATTAGCACTATCAAACTGAAGGTTGCATAAGAGTTACCTCCAGAGTAGCCTCTTGACTCTACTTGATCTCTCTTAACAACTGATGTCTTATTTTATCATACTTATTTTCCCCCTTTTGGTCAGGAAGGCATTGCCAACCCCAAAGTGTCAGGGCCAGACTCAGCCCCAGGAGTCATTCCACATGCTGTCACAGGAGACTTTCAACCCTGAATGTCATATCCCGTGTAGGGGGAAGGGTCATAGTTTTTCTTGCAGAGTTGGGCTTAGAGAGAAAGAGGCCACATCTAAGCAAAAAATGGGTTTCCTGGAAGCAACTCTTAGGTTTCATTATAGGTAGCCTTAGGTTCTCCCCCAAAGAAAATAGTTTCATAAGGGCAAGCCTCAATATCATGGACTTGTCCTGTTTTCTTGGGAATCCCCAGTGGTTGAGATGGTACTTGGGGTTTCCCAGATGGGAAAGTTTAATAGTTCCATATACATATATTTGTTTATCCTTTGGATTCTCAAAAGACTCTACCAATAGTTTTTAATTATCAGCCTACCATATTCTGGGATATATCTGGGTATTACTTTGGGCTGTACAGAATTACAACACTCATTCCCATTTTGTACTCCAAGAGTTTGTGTTGTTTACATGAGCTATCCAGACAAGTTGATGTAG
Source organism: Tamandua tetradactyla (assembly GCF_023851605.1). NCBI lineage: Eukaryota > Metazoa > Chordata > Mammalia > Pilosa > Myrmecophagidae > Tamandua > Tamandua tetradactyla. The sequence continues at coordinate 467,915 of NW_027518262.1, forward strand.
ATTGTGTAGTACTGGAAATTTATGTTCAAGACATAATAATCCTCTTTGCCTTTGGTCTCATGCAGCAGATGAAGGTCTAGAGTACATACATTATCATCATTTACCCAGTATTCTTATTTACCTTAGTCTCAGCCAGATTTGGTTTGTTTTTATCTGTAATTGAGGCCTGATCTCTTTTTTTCAGTTACTTTAACTGTTACTGTTTATAGCAATGCTAACTTTCAGGGCTGCAAAACTCCATTTCTGGGTCTTAAGTTTCACAGAGTTACTCAAAAGTCCAGGGAAATATCAACTGATATTTATAGAACTCAGTATCTCAGAGTGTAGAAATATCATTAGAACTTCAGTCTAAGTGTGACTACTATAAGATATTATGATCAAGGCTCCAATTTTCTCGTGAGTATTTTCTGCAAGAGACCTTAGCATATTTGTTCTTTTGTTTCTAACTTATTTCACATAACACATTATCCCCAAGGTATATTTAGTTCATTCTGTACATCTTGACATCCTTCCTTTTTATGGCTTGTATTAGTCAGGTTCTCTAGAGAAACAGAAACAGCCAGAAATGTTTGAAAATATGAGATTTATAAAGGTGTCTCATGCAACCATGGGAATGGAAGTTGTCAAAATTTATAAGGCAGGCTGTGAAGCTGGCAGGTCCAATGAAGAGTCTTGATGAATTCCACAGCAGAGGCTCACTGACTGAAGAAGTGAAAATAATCTCTTCTTCCTTAAATTGATTGGATTAGCTCAGCCTTAGCTGATTGTAGATGTAATCAGCCATAGCTGCAATAAACTGATGATTTAATAAATCAGACTTCCAGTTTCTCAACCCAACACAAAATATCCTTGCAGCAATTGTTATGCCAGGGCTTTTCTGAACAGACAACTGGAACTCATCACCTGGCCAAATTGACACCAGTACCTAACCATCACAATCTAACCCTTGTCTACTTGGCAGCTGTATACTTTACCTTGAAACAGCCTTAATTTCTAAATAGAACACAATATCAGATATATGTTTTACCTAAAAATACTCAATTGCTAAATGAAAATAGTGCTTGGGGCACCTGTGTTCCCTCCCAGCACAGTTCCAGAGCAGACACTTTGACTATAGCTTGGTACCCACCAATTGGGAGGCACTAGCTTTCCCTGACCCAGACCTTCTAGTTAGGGTTGGTTCCCAGGTCTTAGTGTATGTCTCATCCAGGTCAGACTTCCTGTTTGGGCCAAAGCAGGTGCAAACATACTTCACTCACAGACCCTCATTCAGGACACAATCTCAGAATCTGCTTAGGGAGCAGCAAGCACAGTCCTAACAGAGCTCATCCTCCCTCCCTCTAATGGCTCATATGCAGTGAGGGGGTTTGACAAAGGGGAATGGGAAATCTCTAGAGTCACACACTAAGGCAGTGGCAGAGCCACAACTGGGTCCTAGGACTCCTGACTCTCTGGATTTGTCACTTTCTATCTTTGCATGACCATCTGTATAAACCCTTCTCTGAATAATGAGCCTCAACACCTCTCTGATCTTCCACGTGCATTCCTGATGATATTCACACATAGGCCAAGCTGTGAGCCATTCCCACCACCCTCTCCCTCAAGCTCACAAAACTTGTCAGCAGCTGAGATGAACTTACTCCACATTTAACCCTGGATACCCTCTCTTCTATATTCAAAAGTGTACCACTTAGGAACTATGCAATTGTAACCATTGGTGTGTGTGTTGGTTATGAGCCAACTGTCCATCATCCCTGATTGACTGCAGGGTAATATCCCCTGGGCCTGTAGACACCCAGACCACAGAAAATGCTGGATGGGTGATGCAGGCCCAGCAAGGCTGTTGTAGGCAAGGGGGCTGGAGAGTAGAATCCTCATGTCATTATTTAGTCCACAAATATTCTCTGGGCCAGCTCTGGGCCAGAATATTTTGCCAGGTGCTGAGGGCACAGAGCTCAATATGCAAGATAAAGAAGGTCTCAGTCTGTGGGGTAATGGTCCAGGGAGTGGGGCATATATTTATCACTAGGCAAGGGGGAAAAGGAGATCCACCAAGAGAATCATACATAGAGCCAGGACACATGATCCATGAGTCTCAATCCCTGGCTCATAGGAGAGGCAGGATGGAATGTTTGTTGCCTGAGGAAGCAGAAGGATGGAAGACGTGGTGAGTCTTGTATGATTGGAGGGTGCAGTCTATGAGGGCCCTGAATGCCACACTAAGGTTCATAGGCATTCTCCTGGGCCCTTGGGGTAACCTGGAGAGTGCTAAGTGAAAGTATACAGATGGGACTCCTGCTTCTCCCAGTAGGACTTTTAACAGTTTACAGAATTAAATTTTTTTAATTCCCCAACTTTGAGGGAGATTCAAACCATGAAAAGCCTCCTGTGAAGCGGACAGAATGCAAGCCAGACCTTCAGAAGCCTCAAGTGCATTCCCAAGAAAGGACCCACTATATGACCTTGGACAAGACCATCATTCCCACCCTTGGGCTCAGTGTCCTATTCTGAGCATTAGGATCTAAGATGGTAAAGTTCATGTGTCTACTTGGCCAGGTTATGGTGTCCAGTTGTTTGGTCTAGTAAGCATGGGCCTGACTGTTACTGTGAGGATATTTTGTACATTTAAATCATCAGTCTGTTAATTTCATCTATTGATGAAATCTACATTATATTGAAGAGATTGATTTCAGCAATGAGTTGCTTTCATCCAATCAGTTGAAAGCCTTAAAGGGAGAACTGATAAATTCAACAGTCTGAAAGAATTTCTGTCTACATTTCAGCCAGTTTCTCCTTAGGAATTCATCAAAATCATCACCACAGTTCACAGGTTTTGGCCTGCCCTACAGAATTTGTACTTGTCAGTCCTCACAATCATGTGAGTTATTTCCTATAATAAATCTCAATATGTATGTGTATATAAATGTGTATATATATACATACATGTAATATACATGCACACATATACCCATACATATACCTCTTGTTTCTTCTGTTTCCTGGAGAGCCTTGACTAATATGTTGTCCTTTAGGAGAGCTCTTGGGTCAAGGCAGGGCCCATCTTATTTAATCAGAAAGTCATTGAAACTGAGGCTAGCCCTAACTAGCTGGGTCTCTCAAGAGGGGCAGACAAAAAAGGGGAAGTGGGACAGGCTGAAGTCCCACAAAGCACAAAGGCTGGGGAGACAGGGCCACAGATACTGTGAGTCCCTCTTCTCACTTAATACAGTGGAGACCCAGAGATTCTGAGGGACCTCAGAAATCAGTGTTTTGAGGGGAAAATGCCCAGTTTAGCATAACTTATTCTCACTGATGCTTGCATCTGACTTTGCCTGAGTACCTCTTCTGTGCCAGAAACAGGACTGAGTATTGAGGAAGAAGAATAAGGTTTGTTTCCAACCCTTGATTAGATCACAATTTAACGGATGGAGACAGAGCACAAAAATGAACAAATAAAGGAGAAGAGATCTTAACCATGTCAGAAAATGGACAACAACACTAAGGAGCATTAACTGTGATATGTACAAAAGATTCTAATAAACTGTAAAGTGCTTTAAAAACCATAAGATATTTTACTACCTCTACTTTTACCACACTTTGTATACTTCTAAACATCTAGAAAAACTGTTTTCAAAAAAGGACTTAAATTTGTTTGCCACATATAAGCAGTGTTGAATAAACTGCATACATGTAGCAGTGGTTATATCTGAAACTGTCTTCTAAATAGAAACATTCTGTTCTATTGTTCTTCATTTCTTCTGATTCCTTCTCTCCACTACAAACCCAGTGGATGAGTGATATTTACCAAATGTATTTGTGGTAGTTAGATTCAGGTGTCGACTTGTCTAGGTGAAGGTGCCTAGTTCTATTGCTGTGAACATGAACCAATGGCATGTGAACCTCATCTGTTCCTGATTACATCTGCAATTGGCTAGGAGGCATGCCTGCTGCAATGAATGTTTGATTTAATTGGCTGATGCTTAAATGAGAGAGCTCAACAAAGCACAGCCCAAGCAGCTCAGCATACCTCATCTCAGCACTTGCAACTCAGCCCAGGCACTTGGAGATGCAGAAAGGAATCACCCTGGGGAAAGTTGTTAGAACCCAGAGTTCTGGAGAGGAGGCCAGCAGAAATTGCCCTGTGCCTTCTCTTGTAAGAAAGAACCTCAGTCAAAAGTTAGCTGCCTTTCCTCTGAAGAACTACACATTAATTATATAAATCCCCTTTTACTGAAAGCCAATCTGTCTCTGGTGTGTTGCATTCTGGCAGCTAGCAAACTAAAACAGATTTGGTACCAGAGAGGTGGGGTACTGCTGTAGTTTGTAAACACCAGACATGTTGGACCAGTGTTTTTGGATGGATAAGGGGAAGATTTTGAAGGAACTGAAGAAAATGATAGAGAAGTCCTGGAGTGCTTGAAGAGACTGTTGGTATAAATGAAACCACTGCCAATCTGGACTAAAGGGGGACACAAAAGGAACAAATTGGAGTTTGCAGAGTGAGAACCATGGAAGTTTGGGTCTGAAACCAAGAAACCTCTGGCCAGGAGATGGACCCATCCATATTCATGGAGAGGGTGAGTTTGCCCTGAAGGGTGAGGATAGGTCTCCCACCTTGTTGCAGTGGAAGTGTTGTGCTGCCTCAGGCCTTTGAGAAGGTACAGCATGCTCCTTGGGGACTGGGGAGATCCTGGCTGCTGCACCATGGAGGGTTGAGCGTGTGCCCTGAAAGTGGCAGAGAGCCCAGGTGTGGCCCTGATGCTGAGAAAAAGGTGGTCTCTTCAATGTCTCCCAAGGTTGATTTAGAAAGAAGTGGCCCATTGCATAGGCCCTTGGAAAGGATGAGTCTGCCACTTTCTAAGCCAAAGGATAAATGACTTTCAGACTTTGAAATCCAATGCAGTTTTCTGTGCAGGTTTTCAGAACCATTTGGGTCTTGTGACCCCTGTGTTCCTTCCAATTTCTCCCTGTGGAAATGAAAACCTGGGTCCTGTGAATGCCCTCCTTTGCATACTGGCACCAGATAACTTGTTTTGAGATTCATAGGTCCACAGCTGGAAGAGAATTTTTTGCACTTTAATATTGTTTAAGGTGATGTGTGTCATTGCCAAGCTGACAAGGGGTGGACATGTGGTAGTTAGGTTCAGGTGTCAACTTCGCTAGGTGAAGGTGCCTAGTTCTATTACTGTGGAAATAAGCCAATGGCATGTAAACCGCATCTGTCACTAATAACATCTGCAGTCGGCTAGGAGGCATGCCTGCTGCAATGAATGATGTTTAATTTAACTGACTCGTTCTTAAATGAGAGAGCTCAATGTAGCACAGCCCAAGCAGCTCAGCATACCTCATCTCAGCACTCGCAGCTCAGCCCAGGACTTTGGAGATGCAGAAAGGAGTCATCCTGGGGAAAGTTGTTGGAACCCAGAGGCCTGGAGAGAAGGCCAGCAGAGATTGCCCTGTGCCTTCCCATTTAAGAAAGAACCTCAGCTGAAAGTTAGTTGCCTTTCCTCTGAAGAACTATTCATTAACTAAATAAATATCCTTTTACTGAAAGCCAATCCATCTCTGGTGTGTTGCATTCCAGTAGCTAGCAAACTAAAACAGTATTATTTTACTATCTTTATTCTAACATATTGCAAGTACTTCAGAACATCTAGGAAGAGGATATATTTCAGAAAACTATTTAACATTGTTGACTACATATAAAGTAGTGAGGAACAAAATGCACACACAAAACAGTGGTCATAATATGGAAATACTTTCTAAATATGACCAGTGTGGCCTTACTCTCTTCCTTTCTCAGCCTTCTGCTCCATGTCCTCTAACTCAGAACAAGTGTGCATGTATATCCTCCCCATGTTGCTTCCAGAGGCAGTGTAAATTCCACTCCAGGCATTTCCAGATGATTTTAATTTTCTGCCAGGCCTCTTAAGGGCTTTGCCCATCCCCATCAGAATGAAGTGATATCTCATCCAACTTGACTGAGTAGTCACCCTTGTCCCAGATCTGTGCAGCTCCACAGCCTGAAGGGGTGGCTGCACTTGAGTCCATGAAGATCCATCCTCTGGGCCCTCAAGTCCACTAACATCCTTCCATGGCATTTGGGAAGCTGCCATTCTCCTCTCCTTGCTGTGCCTAACTCCCAGAAGGTTTGGGCAGGGAAATCATGTGGCAGGTGGGGTCCAGGCCCAAGGACACTGCCTTGACCATAAGGAACCTGGGCTTCTCTGCTGCAAGGACTTTGGGTCTCCACAGTGTGATTCTGTTTGCGCTGCTTCAGGGAGGAGGGACAAGGGAGTATAAAGGGCTCTATGCCTGTAAGTCTGTAGTTGGACAAGATAAACCATCATCCTATGTGTTCTGTGCATTTTGTGTTACTTTACTGTGCATATAGTGTATATAATGGATAAACAAGTCCTAGCTTTATAGCATATAGTCTTTCTAGATGTTAACAAATTTGCCAGTGTATGACTGAATTAGAATTAGTAAACTAATACATTTTGTTTTAAAATTCATAGGGAAGTCTTTGTTCTGAAAACAAGGGAATCTTTCCTGTGGAGCCAAATTGTTAAAATCCCTGTAAGCATTGTAGATGCAACCACTGAGTTGATAGAGGGAGAAGGGGAAGGGTTCTAGACCAGAATGTTTGTATTTAGGAAACACCTTCAGATCATTTCCTTTGTTGTATGTGTATGGTTTGTTCAATGTTACTGTTTGTATTGTGGACAAATTTAAGTCCTTGTTTGAAACAACTAATAGCACTTTAAGTATTTTTTTATTAATACAGGGGAATGCCTGTATTTCGGGAATGGCATTTGTAAAATAGATGTCTTGAGCAGTATGATAACAGGGTGGTGATGGGGGTAGAGAAGGACGTCCAGAGGGAATGGTTCTTGCTTGTGAGTTGTTAGACAAGTTCAGATCATCTGAGTGTTGCTCTATATAGGCATTTTAGTTATTGCTGTGCATTAAAGAACAAGTCCTAATGTCCAAAGTACATTATAAATAGAGATAGTAAAATAATCCCTACAGAAATGCCCTTGTGTTAGTTTATAGAAAAGAACTTTCTTCTGGAAATGACCTTTTTCAATCTACCTCATGGAGCGGGACATTTTTCTGTACTTAGTTATTAAATAGGTGAAAGAGGAAGAAAAGGAAAGCAAAATTAATGGCTCTTTGCTAGTATCTCCATATCTAGAAGACAGTGTTAGATTATACCATATTTATATGTGTAGTTTTTGGTAAAATGCAGTGTTTATTGTGGATAAGTTTCATTCTTTATTTTACAGCATCTAAAATTTTTAGATATCTTGAGGTGACAATGTATGATAAACAGTAGAACTGGTGAATTCACAAATTTATAAATATCTTTTTGTTAAATTAATAGAAAAGAAGCACATCTTACATGGAATTGTGAAACCATGTCTGAGCAGTTTGCATCAGGGCTTGTTCATTAAGGTGGCTGCAAAGGGGCAGAAGGAAGTACAAGGGGAGGGATGCATGATGTGTTCATATTTCCATCTTAATGTAACCATTGTATGTGTGCATTGTACGTGGCTATACCATAGGAAAACACTGTTATATAATACAATGGAAATATACCTTCTTGCTAATATTTCAGTGTAGATCTGTTAATGAATTCACTTGGATGCATTATACTCATTGTACTATTGCCTGGTCTCATTTATATTGAACATTAAGGAAATCTGGTATTTGTAACTCTCCCAGTAGCTATAGAGACCTATTTCCATTTGGATCTTTCATGAAATTTCTGTCTCTAAGAAATGCAGGAATACATTTTTCCACTGAAAGAAAACCCATAAGGTAATAATAATAATACTAATTCTGCCATTAACTAGCTCTGAGATAGCCCATCAGGATCTAGAAAAATCTAATCATTTAATCACTCAGATGAACTTTACAAAGTGACTACTCTGAGCTGGCTCCTGGGATCGGCACCAAGGGTATAGAATTATGAGCATGGCTCTCACTGTGAGATGCCTATAGTCTTGTAGAGACAGAGGACACAAAGTGGTATAATACATGCTGCAAGAGAGACACATTTTACCAGCTCTGAGAACACAGAAAAAGAAGCTGCTATCCTTTTCTGGGGGCAGATATCAGGGAAGTCATCCTGGAGTTGATGATATTTAGCAAGCATGAAATATAAGCAGGAATTTGAAGATGTATAGAAGTGGGAAGAAGGACATTCCTCACCCAAGGAATGGGAGGGAGAGAACAGTTGTGGCTTGTCAAAACTTGTGTGAATCTCCCTGAATTCCCTGCAGAAGCATGCAGAACAACCAGATGACAATATCAAGAAAACATAGAAAATATCTACAAAATTCCTAGGTGACAAGACCCATTTGCTATCAGCATGTTGGTAATAGAAGGTAGAGGGGAGGCAGTAGTGTACCTGAAGGTCCAAGAACAGAAGTACTCCACATCGCCAGCAAATATTCACTGGAAACTTAAACTGAAACAGCAGCTGAAACTGAGTGAGGTGCTGAAGACCTCAATTCATACACAAGTGAAAACAGACCTTAGTAAAATGATATTTGTAGGAATGTGAAAACATCAAGCACCTAACAAGGGAAAATTTACTTCAGGCACACAGAGAAGCAGGAAAATTTGACAGTTAATGAGAATAATTAACCAATAAATGAGAACCAATTCAGATGTTAGAAATAGCAGAAAAGAACATTGAACAGCTCTTATAAGTGTATTCAACTCTACAAGTTAAGTACAGGTATGGAGATATAGAAAAGATTATCATCAGACTTCTAGAGAGGAAAACTACAATGTGTGAAAGGAAAAGTGCACTGGATGACATTTATGGCAAATCAGACATTCAGAAGAAAAGATTGTGAGCTTAATAATGTAGGTATAGAAACTATACAAACCAAAGCTAGAGAGAAAATTGAATTTTAAAAAGTGAACAAGTCATCAGTAATATGGAAAATAACTTGAAGGAGCCTACAATATATGTAACTTCAGTTTCTGAAGAGTGGGGGACAAAAGAAATAACAGCCACATTTTTTCCAAATTCAATAAAATATGTAAAGGCAAAGGTTCAAGAATAACAAACTCCAAGCAGAAGAAACATGATAAAAACAGTACTGCGGCACAAGATAATAAAATTGCTCAATGTCAATATTTAAAACAAATCAAGCTTTCCCCTTAATATCAGGAACAAGACAATTACTTTTTAAATTTTCTATGATGTTTCCAATTATATAACATAGATACAAAGCAAAGAAATAAAAAAGCAATAGTTTTCAAAGCACTCTTCAACAAGTAGTTACAGGACAGGCCCCAGAGTAGTCATGGCCTACCATACCATCCTCTCAGATGTTTTCTTCTATCTGCTCTACAATGTTGGAGGCTAGAAGAAATAAATATTTCTTTTTATCATCACAATTGTCTTTTTTCTTTTTGTGAAAAATAGCATATATACTAAAAAGCAATAAATTTCAAAGCACAGCACAGTTAATTGTAAAACAGATGTCAGAGTTTGGCATGGGATACAATTCCACACTTTTAAGTCTTTACTTACAGCTGCTCTAAGATACTGGAGACTAAAAAATATTACATGATTCAATGAACATACTCATTTGTTAAACCTTACCTTTTCTGTATAACTCCATCATCACCTTTGATCTTTCTCTCACTCTTTAGGGATATTTGGGCTATGCCCACTCTATCTTTTTCATGTTGGAAGGGCTATCAATAAAAAGAGGTAGGAAGATGGAACTAGCTGATGTTCTGGAGAGGCAGTCCCTTCTAAGTTTCAGAACTTAAGTGGTCCAGGGACTCACCTGGAGGATGTAGATTTCTGGGAAGTGACTTTAGTGTGTGGAACCTTTGTAGAATCTTATATATTGCTCTAGGTGTTCTTGAGGATTGGTTGGAATGGTTGTGGTTGTGGTTTGGCAAGTTATGATCAGTAGCAATGTCTAACTGAAGTTTGCATAAGCACAACCTCCAGAGTAGCTTCTTGAACTCTCTCAGCCACACATACCTTATTTGTGATACATCTGTTCCCCCTTTTGGACAGGATGGCATGGTTGATCCCATGATGCCAGGCCAGACTCATCCCTGGGAGTCATCTCCCACACCACTAGGCAGAATTTCACCCCTGGATGTCATGTCCCATGTAGTGGGGAGGGCAATGATTTCACTTGAAAAGTTGGGCTTAGAGAGAGTGAGGCCACATCTGGACAATCAAAGAGATCCTCCACAGGCATACCTACAGGTAGACTAAGCTTCTCTGCTACATATATAAGTTTCACAAATTAAGTCTCAAGATCAAGGGCTTGGCCTATTGATTTGGGTGTCCCTAATGTTTGACACCTTATCAAGGGGTTTTCCCTGTGGTAAAGTTTAATAGTTCCTTATTTTTTCTCCCATCCCTCAAGAAACTTTACCAATACTTTTTGATTATCTGCTTGATATATTCTGGGATACATCCAGGCACTACATTAAGCAATACAGGATTAAAGGCCCTCATTTTAATCCTGGACTTTCTGTGATTTCTTGTGCCCATTCCCAAGCTGTGAGGGAAATAGCAGCAGGCAGCACAATCCTTGCATGGGAAATGGATACAGGGTGGGGTGGCTATGTGAATCCTTTGCCTCAAATACCGTGGTGGACAGAGCTCCACACTGAGTTAGATTTTGGCCAATGAAGTAAGTGCAAAGGAATCTTGCAGTTACCCCCATCCCAGAACTTAAACAGCTTCTGAGGATGAATAAAAGTAGAGGACCATCTGCGGGTCAGTCCAGAAAGCGCAGGGGACAGTAGAGCTATCCCAGTCCCAAACAGCTGGTCTATGTCACCTACACTGGTGCCCCACCCTGTTTTAGCTGAGAAATAAAGATGATCCAGCTATCAAATAAGTGCCATAATAAAACCCTCACAACAATTAATCCAGAACAAGTGGGAGAAGCAGACATTCAAAATAGACCCATCAAGATGATCAGATGACCAGATATCAGCAAAGAATCACAAAACATATCTAAACTCAGGAAGAAATAGCTGAGTAAAAGTAACAGATAAAAAAAATCTGAGGAAAAATATCTGGAAAAACTAATCAAAGTTGTGCAAGCAAATCCCCTGAATCAACTCAAGGAAATGGAAGAAAATGTGAATAAAGAGATAACGTATATTAAGAAGACAATAAAAGAGCATGAAGAATTTGAAAGAATACAAAGAAAAACATCAAATGTTATAGATTATAGACACTATATGGAAGTTGGTGGGAGAAAAGCAGGGCAAGATGGCAGTGTAGGGAGGTATGGAATTTAGCTAGTCATCTTGAGTAGATAGAAAATAGCCAGGAACTGCCTGGAACAAATGTTGGGTTACATAGGTGACCAGACATGCATCATACACATATCTGAAAAGGTCAAAATCACAGCAGAAAACTTTAAGTAAAAGTTCTCTGCCAGTGGAGAAGGTGCCCCCTCCCCACTGGGAGAGCAGGCTGCTGATGACAATTTCCCATGGGAAAAAGAAGCAGTTCTCTATTAGGAGCAAGGGAAGAAGATAAATCCAGAAAAAGCAATAAGGCAGCATTGAGAAGATTGGGCTGACATAGGGAAAAATTAGGAGGGTTTTGGAGTCAGCCAAGCAGAAAATAATCACAAGGGCTGGACTCCAAGAAAAGTAACACATAGAGCTTCCTACTAGCTCCAATTCTTAACTCACAAACCTTGGGAGCTGGCAACTGGCTCTGAAAAGTGAGTTGATCTTTATATTACTCACTGTGTATTTCTTTTTAAAATATATTGTAAGTAGCTCACTAGAGAAAGTCTCAGGCATTTTCACTTGTCAGCTATGAGCCAGGCAAGGGCTGAGTTAAGATATGTCTTGAAACAATAAGTCAAGAGAAGTAAATAACTCCCAAAAAGGCATATCCTCCCCAAGAAAAGAGGGGTGGAGCCAAGCTCAAGTGGCTGTCCTTCTTCTGAGAATTCACACCCCAAGTTGTGGGAATCAGAAACAGCCAAAGCTTGCCTCCTACCTTAGCCTCTCTAATCAACCATGCCCCAACAGCCTGAGAATTAAAGATTCCTTACTACTTTATGCCCATGGGGATCTTTGGGTTGACTGGGACCAGTTGCTGGGCAGGATATGAAAACACAATGCAGAGGCTCTACATGAAAGCCGCCAATACACTGGGTCTCATGCTCAGAGAAACTTGATACTGATTACAACCTCCTCCTGAGATATAAGCCTGCCTTGTCTGGAAAAATCTGATTGGGGTCAATCATATCTGGAGATGCCCTCTTCAAAAAGATATTCCACATAGGCAAGGCAAGAACCATAAAAACAAGAGCTGAGAAAATCTTACAAGTTAAATAGAAACTATGATAGAGCTCTAGAATAAATTAAACTGAATGCTAAAGAACAGATAGAAAACAAAGCCAACCAACAAGTAAACCATAGGTAAAAGAGTAAAAAGAACCTCCAGAATAAAATGATCAAGGAAATCAGATGCCTAGACACTAGCAAATAATTACAAGTCATACTAGATAAAACTAATATCCAGTTAAAGGAACACACTAGCACTTTAAAAGAGATACAAGCATTGAAACATCTAATCAACGATTTTCAAATAACCATACTAAATCAATTTAAAAAGTCAAATCAATGTGATGGGGAAGATATGGCAAAAGAGATGAAAGATACAAAGAAGTCATTGGGTGACCATAAAGAATTAGAAAGCCTGAAAAAAAACAATGGCCAAACTTATGGGAATGAAAGAACAGCAGAAGAGGTAAAAAACACAATGGCAAGTTACAACAAACTGAAGAGGCAGAAAAAAGGATTAATTAACTAGAGGCCAGGAAATCTGAAATCCTATGCACAAAAGTGCAGATAGGGAAAAGAATGGAAAAATATGAGTAGGGTCTCAAGGAATTGAATGAAAACATGAAGCACATGAGTATATGTTTTATGGGTATCCCACAAGGGGGAAAGGAGGGAAAAGGGACAGAAAGAATAATGGAGGAAATACTCACTGAATATTTTCTATCTGCTATGAAAGACATAAAGCTACAGAACCGTGAATCACAGTGTACCCAAAACAGAAGAGATCTGAATATACCAACTCCAAGAGACTTAGTGATCAGATTTCTTAATGTCAAAGACAAAGAGAATTCTGAAAGCAGTAAGACAAAACAATTCATCACATAAAAGGAAAGTTTGAGAAGACTATGTGTGGATTTCTTAGCAGAAAGCATGGATTCAAGAAGGCAGTGGTATGTTTTATTTATATGCTGAAAGAGAAAAACTGCTAACTAAATATTCTACATCTGCAAAACTATCCTTCAAAATGAAGAATAGTTTAATATATTTTTAGACAAACAGCCACTGACAGTAGACCTACTCTGCAAGAAAAATTAAAGGGAGCACTATGGGCAGAAGGAAAAGATATGAAACAGAGGTGTAGAAAGAGTGTAGAAATGAAGATTATCAGTAATGGTAAAAAAAGAAAAAATAAGATGAATTTCAGAATAAAGTCATGACACATGCAACAACATGAATGGAACTTGAGAATACTATGTTATGTTAAATTGGTCAACAAAAGGACAAATACTGTATAGTCTCATTAATATTAGCAAAGATTAATGAGCAAACCTTGGGAATTAATCTTTTAATTTAATTTATCAGGATAGAAAGAGGGTAGAGATCTGATGCTGAAGGAGTACAAAATTTTCAGCAGGATTGATTGTAAAGATCAAGAAATGGCTAGCACAATGCTATCTGATGGTAGGACTATATTGCATTTACAATGAACAAAGCTGAGTGTGTGTATGGTTGAAAGAAGAAGTCTAGGAACATGTATGACACTAGAAAGAAAGATAGAAGATTAGGCCTGTTATTGTATACCATAGTGAAACCTAGATGGACAATGATGAGTTTGGGCTTGCTAATGCTGCTGGAATGCAATATACCAACAATGAGTTGGCTTTTATAAAGGGAATTTATTAAGTTACAAGTTTACAGTATAAGGCCATAATAATGTTCAAACTCAGGCATCCAGAGAAAGATATCTTGACTTTAGCAATGCTGATGGCATCTGGGACACCTCTGTCAGCAGGTAAGGCATGTGACTGGCATCTGCTAGTTCTTCTTTCTAGCTCCACTGCTTCCAGCTTCTGAGTCCAGTGGCTTCCACACTTAGTAACTATGGGTCCACACTTAGTTGCTCAGGGACAAAACTCTGGGTTTTATCTCTTAGCTTAGCAAAAAAAAGGTTTTTTCTCTTCAGTTTATGGCTATTTCTGTGAGTCCTTGCTTGACACCCAGGTGATTTCTGTCTCAATCTCCAAATGTATGCATTTATGTCATTTCTGAAGCAACTCCAAAATGTTTTCCTTTTTTAAAGGACTCCAGTTAACTAATCAAGACCCATGTTGAATGGGCAGATCACATCTCCATCTATTCAAAATGGCACTAGGTTTGTTGCTGCTCCATGGAAGTAATCTAATCGAAAGGTGGCACCCACATTTGAGTGGCTCAATCTCTGTAGAAACCATCAAATCAAAGCTTTCTACCCTTAACAATAGGTCTGCCTCCAGAAAATTAGATTAGGGAAATAACTTGTCTTTTCTGGGGTACATAACAGTTTCAAATCAGCACGGATAATGTTTAAATGTACAAATGTAAGAATGTTTTTACATGAGGAGGAATAAATGAATGTCAACAGTGCAAGGTATTATAAATGGGATAGTTATGGAAAAATACAATCAGTACAAACTGGAGTCAATAGTTAACAGTAGCAATGTACAACGCTTCCACTAAATGTAACAAAGCCAATATTCCAATGTTAAATGTCAATAAGGGGGGGATATGAGGGAGCATTATGGGATTTTTAGAGGAAAAATCTATTCCATTTTATTTATTTATTTTTTAATTTTCATTTTTTCCTCATATTCTTTCTTTGTGCAAGACATGAAAGTATTCTCATATAGGTTTAGGTGGTGCATTAGGCAGTGTTCTCTAGAGAAACAGAAACAACAGTAGAAATTTGTAAATATGAGATTTATAAAAGTTTCTCACACAAGCATGTGGATGTAACAGCCCAAAATCTATAGGGAAGGCCACAAGTTGGCAGCTCAAGAGAGTGCTCAGTGAACACCCCAGGAGAGGACGGCTGGCCGAAAAGAGAGATTTTTTTCTTCTGAACTCTCCTTTAAGGCCCTGGAATGATTAGATTGTGTTACCCATTGCAGAAGACACACCCCCTAGCTGACTGCAGATGTAATCAGCTGTGGAAGCAACCAAAGTACTCATGATTCCAGTCCAAGAAATGTCCTCACAGCAACAGAAAAGCCAGTGCTTGATTGACCAAACATCTGGCCACCATCATGTGGCCAAGTTGGCACAAGAACCTAATAATCACAGTGGTGAACACATAAATATGGGATTATACCAGGAACCATTGATGGGTTACTTAGGATGAATTGTATTGTGAGTGAATAAAACTGTTTAACAATAAACTGAAAGATACAAAGGGCTGTATAATTATGGAGAGTGAATTGTACCTATTGACTTTTCATAGGGAAGTGGAAAGTTGATAGAAATAACCAAAAATGAAACGATAGATATTATAATGCCTCACTAATAGAGATTATCTATAATGTGCAAACTCTGATAATTGAACTTGAGAGCATAAATTATCAGGTAAGCTTATTATAAAGGTTCCTAGATTATAAGCACTTACAGTAGTTATATCTATTTCTGAGTTGAAACAGTTATTTCTAAATTTTGAGATGCTGAACTCTTTGTGTATAACCTAGCTGTTCCTTGGAAATTTGGGTATCTGTGTGACAACTGAGATTCAAATCTAGAGTTCTGCAGCTCTGAAGGTTAGCATTATCACATACAACTGTTTAAAATGCTGAAAAAGAGATCAGACATCAATTAGAGATATAAATGAAGCTGATCTGGTTAAGAATAAGGTAAATCAGACCAAAGGATAAAGAATGATATTGACTGTATTTTTTTAAATCTCTCAGCAACTGAAACTATATTTTCCAGTTTCTTCCCCTTTTTGGTCAAGAAGTATCTCTGAATCATGGACTGGGTCTTGCTAAAATACACCATCTGGAATTTCACAATCTCATGTCTTGGTATAAGCATTTTTTTTCTCATGTTCTTCATTTGGCAAGCTGAATATTTAGTGAGTACTTTCAATCTGGGAAAATTATTTTTAATATGTCTTATTGTGAAATATAACATGTGTGCTGGTTTGAAAGAATGCATATCCCCTAGAAAAGCCATGTTTTATCTAAACCCCATTTCATAAAGACAGAATAATCCCTATTCAATATTGTATGTTAGAAACTGTAATCAGATCATCTCCCTGGAGATGTAACCCAATCAAGAGTGGTTGCTAAACTAGATTGACGGAAATGCCTGTGATTGGACATTTCCATAGACTTGTTTTAATCAGGACATTTCTCAGCCTTAGAACTGTAAACTAGCAACTTATTAAATTCCCTTTTTAAAGGCCATTCCATTTCTGGTATATTGCATTCCAGCAGCTAGCAAACTGGAACAGCATGTGTCCAAAAAAGCAATAAATTTCAAATTGCATTTTAACAATTAGTAATAGAAAAGATTTCAAACTTTGATATGAGTTACAGTTCCACAATTTCAAGTTTTTCCTTCTACCTGTCACAAGACACTGAAAACTAACAGAAATATCAATATAATGATTCTGCAGTCATAGTCCTTGTTAAATCCTCTCTTCTCTGTTATGATTTCTCTTTCTCCTTTGATCTATCTCCAAATATTTAGGTGTATTTGGGTTTTGCCCATTGTAACTTTTTGTTTTGAAAGGGGTGTTGACAATATGGGATAAGGAGGTGGAATTAGGTAATGTTCTTTGAGAATCTGTCCCCACTGTTTCAGGAGCTATCTGGCAAAGGAACCATTTGGAAGTTGTAGGTTTCTAGAAAGTAATCTTAGTTACTTTTTGTAGTATCTCAGATTGAGGCCTATGTGTTCTTAAGGTTTAACAGGAATGGTGTTGGTTGTGGTTTGGCAAACCATGGTAACTAGAAATACCTGGCTGAAACTTGTGTAGGAATAGCCTCCAGAACAACATATAAACTCTATTTGAACTCTGTCAGCCACTGATACCTTATTTTGTTATATGTCTCTTCCCCTTTTTGGTCAGGGAGGCATTGTAATTCCATGGTGCCAGGGACTGTTTCATCCCTTGAAGGTATGTCTAACATTGCCAGGGAGTCTTTCACCATAGGATGTCGTGTCCCACAGTGTAATAATTCTCCTTGTAGAGTTAGAGAGAGAGGCCACATCTTAGCACCAAAAGTGGTTTTATGAAAGTAACTCTTAGGCATACCTTTATGTAGGCTTAGCTGCTTTGCTACAGGAATAAGTTTTATTAGAGTAAGCCTCAAGGTAAAGGTCTTAGCCCATTGACTAGCGTGTCTCTAATGTTTGAGATAATGTCAAGGGTTTCCCTAATGGAAAAGTTTAATGGTTCAATATTGTTTCTCCAGTCCTTTGACGGACTTTGCCAGTACTCTTTGGTAACCTGCCTGTGCCAGTTTTAAAGTATTATGTACCCCCAGCAAAACCATGCTTTAATCCTGCTCCAAACCTGTGGAGGAAACCATTTCTTTTGATCTTAACTCAGCATTGCAGAGATTTTGATTAGATTATCTACAGGGAGATGTTACACATCCAATTGTGGGTGTGACATATTGATGAGATGGAGATGTGGCTCTCTCCATTCTAGGTGGGTCTTAATTAGTTCAATGGAATCTTTTAAAAGAGGAAAAATTTTGGAGAGTCAGAAATAACAGAGCTGAGAGAAACTACAGAGCATAGCCAACATCATTGCTGACATTTGGAGAACAGACACAGATATTTGGAGATGCTACAAGCCCAGTAGGTATCACCATGAAATGTTAAGCAAGTCAGAACCTGGATAGAACCAAGGGAAGCCAAGAGATGAAAGCCAACCCCAGAGGAACAAAAGTGAGGAACCCCTACTGGAACAGAGGCTGAGCACCATGGAGCCCAGTGTCAAGGGACCATCATATGCTAGCCACATGACTTTCACATAATTTCCCAGATGACAGAGTTGCTCTTGACTCATTGGCCTTCCTTGAATTAAACTTTCTTTCCCTGGATGTCTTTGGACATTTTTATAGGTTTAGAACTCTAAACTTGCAACTTATTAGATTCCCCTTTTTAAAAGCTGTTCCAGTATTCCATATATTGTATTCCATCACTTCCAACTAAAACACTTCACAACATACTCTGTAATGTATCTGGGTATCATATTAAGCTATGCAGAATTTTAAGTTCTCCTACCTGTTCTGAGCTTCATGTGTTTGGGTTGATTAAATAAGCTATCTAGACAAGTTGAGTTAGATTATGTACTATAGGAAATTTAGGTTTTGGATGAAATAAACTTCTCTTCCTTTGATTTCACACAGTAGATAAAGTTCTAAAATACAGACAATATCATCCATAACCCTGCATTCTGATTTACCACAGTACTGAGTAGATCAGCTTTATTCTTATCCCTAATTGAAGCCTGATAATTTTTTGGTTTCTTTAGCAGTTTTGGTTTGTAGTAGGGTGGACTTTCAAAGCAGCATAACTCCAACTCTGGGTCTTAGAATTCACATAGGTCCCCACATTTCCAGGGAAATACCAGGTTATACATGTATAGCATAGCATCTCAAAATCTAAAAATAATATTTACAGCTCTAGACCAAATGTGACTGTTATAAAAGCTTAAAATTTAGACCTCATTTTTCTCACAATTATTTTCTGAAAGAGTCCATGCAGTATTTGTTGTCTTATTTCTGGCTTATTTTGTACCACATAATGCCCCCAAAGTTCATTCACATCACTGCATGTTCCATGACTTAATTCCTTTCTGCAGCCACACAATATTCCATTATATGTGTGCACAATTTGTCATTCAATTTCTCATTCAGTGTATCCTTCAGCCACCTATGTCCACTGGACATTATAGATAATGTCCAGAGTAAACAATCCATGTCTCACATTATCCTCAGTTGTACAATTAACACTCTCAATTTTAGACAATTTTCATGGCTCTGAAGAGAAAAATAACAAATAAACATACCTTCAGCAAATAGAAAATCCAAACTGCACCTCAACTCTTCTTTGATCTCTCCAATTACTTACCCCTTGTATTGCTGTGATACTAGTGATACATTCCTGTTAATATAGGCCATAGCATGCAATAGTAGTTTTCTCTTTGTGCCCTGTTGGATGCAGCTATGACCCTAAGGAATGTTAAAGTGAAATGAGAGAGAGAAAAGGATCAGGGGATCCAGAGACATCAGGCTTCAGACAAGTTTATTTTCAGCCAAGTACAAAATTATATACTAGAAAGAAAGGTGATAAAGGTTGTTTGCATGCAAAAGCTATATAATGCAAAAACAAGTTCCAGAAAGTAAATACTTCTAAGGCTAGGATGTTAATTTCCCTTAAGCAAGTCTCTTCCACACCTCATTGTGCTTTATCTGCATATCTCAGCTTCTATTGAAGTTCCAGATCCTGAAAGCTCAAGTCTGCATTTCCTCATAGACTTGTGTCTGCAAGCTTTAGGTTAAACAATAACCTTTTAACTCCTACAGTGCCCCTCTATTATTGACTCTGTGCTAGATTCATGCCTTTAGTGTAGTTCCTTAAAGAACTTATTTCTATTTATAGTGTTAATTGGAAGCATACATAACTCTGTACAAGCCTTATCAATAATGATCACCTTCAATATGGAAATATTACTTATACACCCACTAATGAATTTCCTTCACCTCTATCAATTTCCTTACAAATAAATTCAACCATATTAGCTAATTGTTTACCCATCTCTGGGCTTTTGTGTTTATCTAGGTCCCCTAAATTCTATATTATAAACTTCTGGGCTTATCTTTGCCAAAGTCATAATAGTGAAATTATACAGTAGCTATCCCTTTGTGTCTGGTTTATTTCACTCATCTTTATGTCCTCAATGTTCATCCATGTTGTCATGTGCTTCAGGATCTCATTTCATCTTACTGCTGAATAAGATTCCATCATATGTATATATCATATTATTTTATCCACTCAACTGTTGATGGGCACTCAGATTGTTTCCATCTTTTGGCAGTTTTGGCAATGCCACTATAAACATCTGTTTGCAAATGTCTGTTTGTGTCACTGCTTTCAGCTTTTATGGGTATGTACTGAATAGTGGTACTGCCGGGTAACAGAGAAACTCATATTTAGTTTTCTGAGGAAATGTCAAAATATTTTCACAGCAACTGTACCATTATACATTCCCATCAGCAATGAATAAGTGTTCCATTTTCTCCACATCCTCTCCAACATTGAATGTTTCCTGTTTGTTTTATAGCAGCCATTCTTATAGGCATGAAGTGATGTTTCATTGTAGTCTTGATTTATATTTCTCTTATTTAGCAATGAAGATGAGCATCTCTTCATGTATTTTTTGCCATTTGTATTCACTCTTCAGAAAAATGTATATTCATAAATTCAGCTCATGTTATAATTGGGTTGTTTGTTCATCTGTTGTTGAGTTGTATGAATACTATGTATGCAGGACATCAAACCTTTATCCAATATGTGGTTTCCAAATAATTTTTTCCCATTGATGGGCTGTCACTTCACCTGCTGGAAAAACTCCTTTTAGGTACAGAAGTATTTGATTTGGGAGGCTCCCATTTATCTAGTTTTTCTTTCATTGCTTGTGCTTTCAGTGTAAAGTTTAAGAAACTACCTCCTATTAGTAAGTCATGAAGATGCTTCCTTATATTTTCTTCTCATTGTTTTATGGTTCTGGTTCTTATATTTAGATCTTTGATACACCTCTAGCTAGTTTTTGTAGAGGGTGTAAGGTAAGGGTCTTCTTTTATTCTTTGGACAAATGTTATCCAGTTCTCCCATGCCCATTTATTGAGAAGACTATTTTGTATTCAGTCTAGTGGATTTGGGTGCCATGTCAATGATCAATTGACCATAGATTTTTGTGGTCTGTCTCCACCCTCTTGATTTTATTTCATTGGTCAGTACTTATATCTTGTGCCAGTACTATGCTGTCTTGTTCACTGTGACAGTATAATACACTTTAAGATCAGGAAGTGTTGTGCCTCCCAATTTGTTTTTCATTTTTAGCTATCAATATCTATTTCCCTTCCAAATGAACTTGATAACTAATTTTTCCAAGTCTTCAAAGTATGTTGTTGGGATTTTGATTGGTATTGTGCTAAATCTGTAGACCAATTTGGGTAGAATTGACATCTTGACTACATTTACCCTTCCTATCTATGAATAGAGAATGTCTTTCCACTTATTTTGAACTTCTTTGATTACATTTAGCAGTGTTTTTCTATTTTTCTGTGTGCAGTTCCTTTACATACATAATTAAGTTTATTCCTAGATACTTGATTATTTTAGTTGTCATCTTGAATGAATTTTTTTCCTTAATTTTCTCCTCAGGTTATTACTTGTGTACTGACTTTTGAACATTAATCTTGTATCACAACACCTTACTGAGTTTATTGGCTCAAGAAGCTTTGCTGTAGATTTCTTAGTATTTTCCAAGTATAGTGTCATGTCATTTTCAAATAATGAAACCTTTACCTCTTCCTTTCCAGTTTGGATGCATTTATTTTTTTCCCTGTCTCATTGCTCTGTCTAAAACCTCTAGTACAATGTTGAATAATTGTGGTGACAGAGAGCATCCTTTTCTCTTTCCCAAAGGGGAAGGCTTCCAGTCTCTCACCATTGAGAATGATTTTAGCTATAGATTTTCATATATGCTCTGAACATATAAAGTAACTTCTGGTTTTAGCCCAAATTAGAAGGCCTCCAAGACATATTTCTTGATCTCTGAGTCCCATACCTCATCCTGGTGAGCTCAGGGCTGGTCAGGTAGATTTGTTGAAGGGTAAACAGCATCTAAAAGGCAACCACAAAGTAGTGCTTCTGAGTTTTAGAAGACCAACCTAAAACTGATGATAGCTCAGAAATGGGATTATGATATACTGTTAACTGAAAAAACAGGTTATAAGTCACCATTTTACCCAGTTTTTAACAGTGGTTTTCTCTGAGTGGAGGGAGTTGATATCATTCAATTTTAAGAATTATTTTCTGGATTTTTCTTCTCTGTACAAGAATGCTGTATTGCTTGATAAATGCAAATCTCTTCCCAGTGCTTAGAAATGTGCCAGGAAAAGCAAACAGCCATCAACACTAGTTAAATGAATGGATGGTTGCATTTTAACAAGTAGTAGACTGAATGTGTCCAAAAGCAATAAAATGCCTTTCTGAGGGAACAGCTAAAGTGTACAGGCAGGGGTTGTGATAGGGTGAAACTTACAGGTTTTCATTGTTAAATTTTTGAGGGGAAAAAGCTATGTGTGCCAATTTAAGGAGAGATGGTGAAACCCAGAGCTCTGATTCCAGAGTGTAAGTTATCTTTGCTCCCTACTCCCTTCCCCAAAAGTCCTGTGCTGTGTGGAATGGGAACATCTCTTTTTCCCCACAGTCCTCTGTTTCCTTTGGTATTGATAATACAATTCTGTAACAATAAGCTAAACTTTTGATAACAGCTTTATAGATTCATGTCACTTTATCATTATGGGGCCTGAGAAATTGTTTATTGTAAACAGTCTGCTAAGGTGGCCACCATAAGTACTTCCCGGTCTGAAGTTCTGGGGAAGCATGATACAGCATAGCTTATGTAGCCATGACAT
Organism: Tamandua tetradactyla; assembly: GCF_023851605.1. Classification (NCBI taxonomy): domain Eukaryota; kingdom Metazoa; phylum Chordata; class Mammalia; order Pilosa; family Myrmecophagidae; genus Tamandua; species Tamandua tetradactyla. The sequence continues at coordinate 490,699 of NW_027518262.1, forward strand.
AGCACCTATTATGTAACTAATGATATAACATGCGTCCAATAATATATCCCATGAATGATGTCACTTGTTGGTAATTTTGCATGTGAGAGAGAGAGAGATGACAGAGATGAGAAAGAGAGAGAAAAAGCAGAACAAAGCAGAGAGAACAATTAAAGATGACTACTGTACCAGAGGTTCCTTCTGCTTTCTTTCAATTTGCTGCTGTTTCAGAGCAACAAAACCTTAAGATATGAACCTGACAGTGGTGTAGTGGGTAGAATGAGTGGTGGGTGGCCCCTCTGCCCCAGAGGAAGTCAGACCAGATAGGATGTGGCCCTCCACAAGCTTGTGGCATCCCATAGTGCTGTTTTGCTGCAGTGGTCTGCTCCAGAGGTTTTTAAATCATGTGAATCCCACCCCACAGCACAGTACAGTGGGGAAAGTGCCTTAATTTTCTTTAACCGTAATGTGGAAACAGCACAAGGATACACAAAAGCATAGGTCTGGAAACTACAGCAAAAGCAAAACACTGGAAACCAGGATTCAAGCCCTGGAAGAAAAGTGCTGGAGCTGCTTGAAAGAGAGGGAGTCAGAAGTGAGTTGGCACTGTCCCAAGGCAAGTACTCCTCCCTTGCTCCATGCCTGTCCCATGTGAAGTGGTGAGTCAAGCACAACCAGCCCTTGGCTCCAGGGTGTGGGCCTTTGCCCCTACACATCTGTTGACAGATGGCATATATGGCATACATGTCAGAAGAAACTCTGAGTTCTTGCCAAACAGGTATGGCAGAATGCTGTGAAGCTTACAGCTTGGTACTCTCAGAAAGCAAAACAGCCCAGTTAGGAACTGTAAAGTACAAGAATGGAGATGGAATACACCCAATAAAGCAAGGAGTGGAGCTGCCATCCAAATGAAAGCCACCCTGTGAGTGGAAAGGTGATGGCACACCCGGAAGCCCCACCAAGGCATCACAGTTTCAATGTGTATACTTTAATAGCCACGGGGGTAAATCAGAGACAATTAACTAAAAGCCTAATGAAGGTTTTTTTTTTAACTTTTTTATTGTATAGCATAACATATATACAAAGCAAAGAAATAAAAAAGCAAGAGTTTTCAAAGCACTCTTCAACATGTAGTTACAGAACAGATTCCACAGTTTGTCATGGGCTACCATATGATCCTTTCAGGTTTTTTCTTCTAGCTGCTCTAGGATACAGTAGACTAGAAGGCTTAAATAATTTTTTTATCATCAAAATTGAATTTTTTCCTTTTTTTGTGAAAAATAACATATTAACAAAACAACAAATTTCAAAGTACAGCACAACAATTAGTTGTAGGACATATTTCAGAATTTGACATGGGCTACAAGTCCACAATTTTAGGTTTTGCTTCTAGTTGGTTGAAGATACTAGGACTAAAAGAAATATCAAATTTGGGTGGGCCATAGTGGTTCAGCAGGCAGCATTCTCGCCTGCCATGCCAGAGACTTGGGTTTGATTCTCAATGCCTATCCATGCCAACAACAACAAAAAAAGAGTATCAACTTCACTGTATAACTCCACCATCCAATAAATTTTTATTTGCATTGTAAAAAGAATTGCCCCAGGAGCAGCAGTTCACTAAGCTAAAGGAAAAAAAAGCAGGCTGAGTCCCATCCCTTGCACTTACATGATTTTTTATGCCCATACAGCTGGGATGACATGAGTTGATTGTCACACTGGTTGCAGTCCCGATGGGTGGGAGAGATGGGAGACTGAAGGAACTTTCAAAATAGTAGTCTCCCTGCAATGTACAGTTTATCTTGACTGTAGTAGACACAAAGGCAAAATGCACTTCGTTGTATGGAAACCCAGACAGATCTGAAGGCCCTCTGACTTATACTGATGGATATGGAGGGTTCCCAGTCCCTGTGAAATAAACCACAATAATGACCTGACATTGGTTGTTTGTTGCCCTGAGCCCTGAAGTATTGTTAATGTGAGGCAATAGTGGTTGCCTAGAGGACACGAAGAAATTGGGCAAAGAATCCTAAAATTGGAAAAAGCTGGGATTGTGAAAGCAGCCCATAGTCCTTACAACTCCCTGGTTTGGCCTGTCCAAAAGCAGAACAGCACATGGAAAATGACTGTTGGTTACCATAAGCTTGGTAAAGTCACTCCTCCCATGCATTCTGTAAAATCATCAATGACTGATAAAATGAATCAACTGACTCTTTCCTTAGGACAGTACCATTATGTAATGGACTTGGTAAATGTGTTTTCCTCCACTGACCTGACTTTAGAGAGCCAGGACCATCTGCATTCACCTAGAAAGAGTAGCAATAGACATTTGTGGTGCTGCCATAGGGCTATATACATAGTCCTACTTTGTGCCACGGGTTGGTGGCTCAGGATTTGGCCACTTGGCAATATAAGGATACAGTGTCTTTATATTGTTATATAAATTATATTATGCTAGCCTCTGATTCTCTAACAGATCTAAAAGAAGCCACAGTCAGCCTATGCCGTGTATTATGTACTTATGGATGGGCGATCAATGAGGTCAAGGTCCAAGGGACTAGATTGTCTCTCATATTCATGGAAGTTGTATGGTCAGGTAAGACCAAAATAATTCCAGAGACTATTATAGCTAAGGTCCGAGTATATCCAATACTGACCATGGTAAAGTTGCTAGAAGCTTTTGTAGGCCTTTTGGTGTTCTGGAAGATGTTTGTCCCCCATTTGGCTCCTGTCTTGCATCCTTTGTATGTTTTAATGAAAAAAGGTACCCAAATGGGTTGGGAAGAAGATCAAGAGCAGGTGTGTACCACAGATAAAAGGGCAGTGGCTCAAGCCAAGTGCTACAGGTGATGGATAAGGCAGTCCCTTTCCACCTGGATGTGACCCTGGTCAAGTAGTGATCTTGGAGAATTTCAGTTAAGAACAGAGACCATCAGGACTTAGAAATAGGGTAGATATTGGGTAATTAGAGCTGAAGGGATACAGATTGTGCAACAGGACTGATTGTAAAAATTAAAAAATGGATAGCACAATACTACCTAACTGTAATACAATGATGTTAGTACACTGAATGCATAGAAACCCAATGGGAGGATGATGGAGGAGTAGGGCTGGGGGCACAAATAAAATCAGAAGGAAAGATAGATGATAAAGACTGAGATGGTATAACCTAGGAATACCTAGAGTATATAATGATAATGACTAAATGTATAAATTTAAAAATGTTTTAGCATGAGGAAGAACAAAGGAATATTAATACTGCAAGGTGTCAAAAATAGATGGTAATTCATACTTAAAGCTTTAACTTATGTGTGAGACTAAAGCAAAAAATGTTTATTTGGCACAAAATCTATATTTTGACTAGTGCATCTCCTAAAATAACTTATGTGGACAGTTTAATTGAGCACCATAAGTACATGGAACCTTGAATGGGGCATGTGATTTTGTAGGTTTGTCCACAGTGATGCCTAATAAATCCTAGGTGATTTGAACAGTGAATAAGAAGTATTTGCAAAATCCCTTGGGGAATGGTGAGAAAGGGGGAAAATTCAGTTTCCCTATGTGGAGAATTCCTGATATTCTCGCAAGCAATGCAGACAGCCAAAGCAATGGGCTGAGGCCTCAATCTTGAAGTTTGTTCTTATGAAATTTATCCCCACAATGGATAGGCTAAGCCTACTTAAAATTAGGCCTAAAGGGCAGGCCACAGTGGCTCAGCAGGCAAGAATGCTTGCCTGTGATGCCAGAGGACCCGGGTTCATTTCCCGGTGCCTGCCCATGTAAAAAAAAAAAAAAATTAGGCCTAAGAGTCATCCCCAGAAAACCTCTTTTGTTGCTCAGATGTGACCTCTCTCTCTCTCTCTCTCTCTCTCTCTTAGCCAACATGACAAGCAAACTCACTGCCCTTCCCCTATCTATGTGGGACATGACTCACCTTCTTGGCAACATGGCACAGATATCCTTCCTGGCAACATGGTGTAAACCTTCCTGGCAACGTGGCACAGAAATCCTAGAATGAGCTGGGACTCAGCATCAAGAGATTGAGAAAACCTTGTTGACCAAAAGTGGGAAGAAAGAAATGAGGCAAAATAAAGTGTCAATGTCTGAGAGATTTCAAACAGAGTTGAGAGGTTATCCTGGAGGTTATTCTTACACATTATATAGGTATCACCTTTTTAGTTAAGGTATAATGAAGAGGCTGGAGGGAAGTGTCTGAAAATGTAGAGCTGTGTTCCAGTAGCCAAGTTTCTTGAAGATGATTGCATAGTGATATAGCTTTTGCAGTGTGACTGTGTCTGATGCTCCTTCTATCTACCTTACGGACAGATGAGTAAAACATATGGATTAAAATAAATAAATAATAGGGGGAACAAGTGTTAAAATAAATTTAATAGATTGAAATGTTAGTGATCAACGAAAGGGAGGGAAAGGGGCATGGTATGTATGAATTTTTTTCTTTTCTTTTTATTTATTTTTCTGAATTGATATAAATGTTCTAAGAAATGATCATGATAAATATGCAATATGTGATGATATTGTGAGTTATTGATTATATATCAAGAATGGAATGATCATATGGTAAGAATGTTCGTTTATGTTGTTATGCTTTTAAAAATTACAGAATAAAAAATAAAGAAAGTCACACTCCTGGGACTTTTGGGGATGACTAGGGACACTCTTTTACAGTATCAAAAAAGGCAATAGCACAGCACTATTGCAAAGCACTACAAGTTGTGGATAAGGAAGTTCCTTTCCATTGAATGTGACAGCCCATGAAATAGGCCTTAACTGGGAACTCTGGTATTACCAGAGCAGACACATGATTCTCATAAGATTTTGGTCCCAGTTATGGAAGGGAGTAGAGATAAGATACTCCCCCATTGAGTAGCAAATAACTTCTTTCTATGTTTTCCTGCAAACGAGTGAGTTCAATACAGGCCTATAATGAAAGACCAGGAGAAATTGCAAGTGATAGTGGTAACCCTCCCATTGGATGGCAGTGATTTTGCAGTCCAGGATTGGACCAAAGGTCTTGATATACAGGAGACACAGTAGTCCCATATAAACCACAAGCTGTGGAAATAATTGAAAGGTAAGAAAGGCCTCTTGACAGAGGAGATTTGGGCTTTGGTCCCAGAGGAGCTGACATTGAAGGGGTGGGCTATGCTGATTGCCTACTGATGACCACTTATTAAATAAACAGCTTCAGCACATAGGCTACTTCCCTTTGACTTTATAATAAGGGATGAGCCTTGCCCTTGCACATACAAGTGGAAAGAAGTGATGTGTTGAAAAGACCCCATGTGTGGGAAAGAAGGTTACTATTACCAGACCCCTGTGTTTTGTAAGGAGGGACAGCAGATGAATGGACATGGCCATGGAAAATACCAACTGAAGCCCCTTCCTTGCTGCTATGTCTTTTCCCTTGGGATGATGGCATAACCTAAGGTTTGCAGATGAAAACTTGGATTGAGGGGTGGCCAGCTCCTGTACATGTATCCCTTCCTGATGATGAGGAAGGTTCTTTGCTTTGAGAAACTTATGTCTTGTATCCTTGCTGTGCTAGCATGGCCCAAGAGGACCTGGTTTGGTACTCCCATCTGGGGCAAAGACCCCTGGCTGCCAGTATTCTTTTGCAGAATGAGCAGGTGGCCTATGTTAGGCCTGAGGGATGAAATTTGACTCAAATGGTTCCTAAAGCTTTATTATCTCTCCAACCCAGTTTATTTAAGCTAACAGCTTGGTGGAATGGGTGCACACCTACACAAAGGTCCACAACATCTCTCATTGCTGGGTGTATGCTGAACTTCCAGCAGATGGAGCTGAAATGCTCCCATGACAGTTAGCACCATCCACTGAACAGAACTGGACATGGCTAGAATGAGATAATTACACTTCTTCGTCTTGGAAAGAAGTATGGCAAGCAGTTGATGCTTTGGTCATCTGGGACATGGACAATTCTCCTGTCCCTCTTTTTGGATATGCCATCCAAAGTGGTTGAGGATGCTTGTGGCTGAACATTTAGGTTTAAAAGCAAAGCACCATGGTGCATTGAGCAACACTGGGGAGTCCTCATCAATTGGCTGGGTGGACTTCTAGTCTTTTTGTGAATGGATCATCGCATCTACAGCTCCCAAAAAGTGTTAGGATAGGGGATGCCCATCTATAGGGACTGATCAGCTCCTTAAGGGATATATATGAGTTTGTGAACAATATGGGTGGCCCTACTTATTGTCCTCACCCTACCGAGGAGGGCCTGATATCTCCTTTTTCCAAGGCCTCCAGAGCTCTGGAGCCCTGATTCTCTGAGTTTCATGTTAGAGGCAAAGATATTTTTCATGTCTGATGTCTCACTTTTAGTCTGTGTTTTTTTTTCAAAAATCAGAAAATTGTTTGATTCAACCTTCAACTACAACTACTCTCTGCCTCACCTGTATCACCCACTTCTGAATGGGACAAGGCACATAATAAGGCAAAGTAAGTGTCTGCTGAATGAATGGGTGAAACAAAAATGGAAGGAAGGAAAGGAAGGAGAAAGGGGAGAAGGAGGAAGAAAGAAAGATGAAGGGAGGAGGAAGGAGAGAGAAATATGCTGTACTGAGTGAAGTTGATATACATAGGGTTGATTGACACCCTGTCCACCAATGATGCAAAACATGCTCATTCACCCTGGTCATGGAATCATAGAGACTCAGGACTGGTCACTCAAAGACTCTTGAATCCAGCTCATCTGATATTGACAGTCCTTTATGGCCAATTCCTTCACATACACTGGGAAACCACAAAGCCCCATTTGTGCAACTCCAATGGTGCAGACTCTCTCACTCAAAGACAAACCCTTCCATCTTACTAAGTCAGTAATGCCCAGTATTTTGGAAAAGCCCTAGCTTTTCAGGTAGGCAGTTCTGGGAGAAAATTCCAGCACTTCTCCTTACCAGTGGTATGGGCCCTGCTCTCCTCATTCTTAGCAATGGATGTAATGACTCCCTCCCAGGCTGCTTTGAGGTTTAGATGTCATAGATTAAAGGGCCATGGAGGTACAGGATGAGCATTGCTGCTCTTTTCCCACCCCTTCACTGCTTTTGAACAGCTCTGACTGAAAAATAGCTTCTCTTTTGGTCAAGCTCAAACAGGGCCACCTCTGGTTGGATTTCTAGTCCTTAGAGCATGGAGCCTGTCTGCCTCTCTGTCCCCAGAGTGTCTTTGCTCAGCCCTTCTCCAGACTGAACAGCTGTTAGTTCTGCTGTCACTCAGAGGATTTTCCATCCATTCTCTAGGCCTTAGCATGGTGCATGTCATGGCCAGCCAGGTTGGTACGCCTGGCCTCCCGCTGGGGTTGGGATGTTAGCATTTTCTTGATGTGGGGCCTCTGACCACACAGTGAACTGTAGCACCCTTTCTGGTAACCAGTCATCAGAGCAGATACTGACATCTGGCCCTGTGACCAGACTCGAATTTCTGTACTGTGTGAAGGGTAATACAAAGAACTGCACCTTTGTCTAGAATGACTCAGCTGCCCTGCAGAGCTGCCAGCCTTTTTTAGGGCCTGATGTGAAGAAGCCTGGAGAACAAACCCTTCCATACTATCCCTGACTGCTAGTAAATCACGTGGCTCCAGGGCTCAGGGGATCCATGGTCTCAGGGTGGTCACTTGTGAAGCAAGGGTCAAACAGCTCAGAACCATAAGCACTGCCCACAGTCACAGCATCCAGCCCCCTGTTGGAAAGTGTCTTCATGAGTCTGCCTCCCCCATGAGATGGGGACCTTTTTGAGCATGAGACCCTTTCCATTCATCTCTGTATGGCCAGATCCTTGTCCAATATCAGGCTGTAGTAATTGCTCACTAATGGCTAAGGTCACCCAACTGGACAGATTGAAATCTGACATTTCTTAAGGTCCTTTGATGTATCAAGCTGTGTTCCAACAGCCATAATCTATTAACTTATTTCCACCTTCCAGCAATCTTATGAGTGAGGTACTCTTATCACCCCAATTCCCAGATGAGGAAACTGAGGTACCAGATGACCAAAAGCCTTGTCTACTCTTAAACAGCTAGCAACTGGGGGTCAAGGGGACTAGGACTTGAACCCTGTCAATGTGGGCAATTGTATAAGTTCTCTCCTACTATACAATTCTTCAGCATAATTTTCAGCTTCTATGACAGAGGCAATTTGATGTTCTTCAGAACAAAGACAGGGGAATCATATGGGCTTGTGAAGGTGTGAGGATGAATTTCTGAAATCCATTATGCACTGCTTTCACAATTCTATGGGAGGAGGCAAATGCTTTGAAAAATTAAATCATGATGAAATAATAGGCTTTCTTGAGGAGAGGAGTGAATGGCATATAGATGAAACAAGATTTGCCATGTGTTGACTACTATAGAATTTACTTTAATTTAATAAAAATAATAGAAATGACAGCTATCAGGTATCAAATATTTACCATGTGGTAGACATTGGGCTAACTTCCTTATAATCATTATCTCTTGTATCCCTTTAACAACTCTTCAACATGTGTTGTCATTCCCACTATATAGATGGGGAAACAGGCTCAGGGGAGTTAAGAAAAGCCACAAGTCCCTGAGCTAGTGGTGGCAAAGCTGAAATTTGAAACCTTCTTAATATTTCTTAAACAGGAAAAATACTCCAAGACTAATTTACATAAAGATATTTATGGAGGCTCCATGTCTGCGGTTCTGAGAGGGGAGGGTGACCCCTACCCTGCATTGGTCAAACAAATCTGTATGTCAAGCTCAGATGCTGAACAGCCCTACCATGTGAAAAGGAACATGATAGTGTAGACTGTGCTCATGGAGATGAGCAGGCTGGAGAAGAGGTCCTGGATGGAGGAATGGAGGTCCTTAGCTTGGTCAGGACTTCAAATGAATGTTGAAGGCACAGAAGGCACGCATGGCACATGCAATATCAAGGGCTGGGCTGTGTTCTCTGAGCCCAGACTTCTGTTCTGATTTCAGACCCGTTGTGTCATTTGCCTGACTCCTGGTCATCCCTTTTTGGGATGGGAACATAAACATCCTAAGTTCAAAATGTCCCAACTGTATGCACCCATAAAACTGCTTCTCCTTTGGAGTATCCTCATCTCAGGTATGACATGACTGTTCACCCATTAGTCTAAGCTAGAAACCCAGAGTCAACCTCAACTTCTTCCTCTCCAGTTGACCTCCACATCAAGCCCAGTCAATTCAAACTTTCCTGTGTCTGCCATATCCACCCACATCTCTCCATCCCCATAGCTTCCACCTAGTCCTGTGCCTCAATTATTGCATAGCCTCCCACCTGTTCTCACACCTTCAGAATTTCCCCCTCCAGTCCATTCTCCAACTTTTGACCAGTGGAACATTCCTAACATCCATATCTGACTTTGTTTCCTGTTTCCTCCTTAGCTTTTCCCTCTATCTCCCAGCCCAAGGAGCCCAAACTGCAGAGAAGTAAAAGAAGAAAACTATTCTCATGATCTACAGTTTAATGTCCACTTTCCCCTCTCTGTCTGCCTATCATTAATGCTGCCCCTCTGGTCTTTTTCCTGCCAAATATCTTTTACTATCCTCTAATCTCAGGCACCTCCTTTCACTAGCCTTTCTTGTTATGCCTGCCTGGGTTATTATGTCCTCTTTTGTTTTTTTCCTCCATATTATCCCTCAGTGTTTGGAACAGATGTAATATGACAAATGAGGATGAAAGTTCCATTTCTTAATATATTGGAATAACACTTTCACTTCTTGGGTCATGAATTTTTAAAGGGTTAGTATGAGTTCTTAATTTCCAACATCTGGAATTCTGTCTACATTTTTGTCCTCATATGAACCTCACAAATCTGTGGGTTATGTAGGACAGCACTTACTAGACTTATTTTAGAGAAGAAGAAACAGACTCTGCATTTAAGATTTGCTGTAAACTGTAGAAACAGTACATGACAGAACTAGAATTCAAAATAAGCCCTGTATACCAAACCGGACTCTTTCCTCTCTACTCCATGGCTTCAAACTAAAGACAAACAGAAATCTATTCACTGACTTGGAAGCCCAATGTTCAGGTTCAGGATCCCCATGCACAGTACTTTCCTGTTTGCAAGACCATTTACAGATTAGCCATACCATACCTTTCTACCAATGTCTATTAATCAGCAACCTCAAAGAAGAAAGTTTCCAGGAGCATGTGGTCATCCAGCATGCTCAGTCTCTGGCCTAACTCTCAATACTCACCTTGCCCTGCTGCATGCACCTTGGTGTGGAAACACTGCAGCTCCAGCGAGCAATACACTGGCAAAGGAAGTTTCATAGACTCTTTCTTTGGGATCCTCTTGGATCTTGGTTATAACTGCTTCTGATTATCCTGGTTTTCCTCACAGCACCCGATAAAAAAGAGGAAAAATAAGAATCCAGTCAAAGATTTACTGGTGAAATGAAAACAGTGCCCTCATCCTCATTTAAGAGCACTGCTTGTTATTCTTCTGGTCTTCCACCTATTGGCATGCTGTTAAACCAAGAATTTTTCCTTATTTCCTCCCCCCTGAGCTCTTGCTGTCTCTTTGAACCTCTGTTTTGGGCACTGGAACCCATAAGCTACCAGAGCTCTGTCCACCTGCTGAGACTCCTTTGGCTTCTTTAAAAATTACCTCAGACAGTAAACTAGCACATTACCTCAATGCAATAAACTACAACCACTGACTTCAGGATTCTCGTCTGAAATGAAGCTGCCCATTTGCTGGGAGAAGGGGCAAGAGATGAGTTCAAACCTAAAGCTACACATGTGGCAGTCTGGTCAGCTCCCGACCAGGGATTCCTGATTCTCTTGCATAAAGTCAGGCTGTTGCTAGGAAGACCCTGCCCAGGCAGGGGCTATATTCTCTCACATCCCTGTTCACCTGTCCCCATATATAGGAGCAAACATAAGACTAGGTCCCCTCACTGGAATGTAAGCAGATGTTATATGAGTTACTTCTGAGTCAAGGTAATTAAGAAGATTGTGTGTTTTCTACCTTCTCTTTCTCCATGCACTGGATGGACTCCAAGGCCCTGGGGGAAGTGGGATTCCAAGATGAAAGGAGTCTGGGTCCCTGAGTCACTGTGTAGAGAAAGCTCTCCTCTACAAACACTGTCTTCTCTGTGGGCTGATCTGTGAGGAAAAATGAAGTTGAATCTTAATCAGCTAGTGAAGGGTGGGGCTATTTGCCACAGCTGCAGTTACTCTGGTTAGCACCATACAGAATGTAGAGCACTCACAAATATCATGTGGTCCATGTCCTTTATTGTAAGGATAAGATATCTGAGTCTTAAGGAAGGGTGGTGTATTAATAGGATTGGCCTGTTCTCACAAAGTTGGCCTTACCCATAGAATTGTTGCCAGAGATTCCTTCAACATTAGCAACCATTCTGATGCCTAAGAACACTCTGTCTCACACCACTGCTGACTGGACCATGGTTAGGGCTGAGGCCAAGAACAACCAACCATAGCCATTATACATTTTGGGGGTTATTTGTTGTAGCAACTAGTACCCATCCTAATCCTTGTACCTTTCTTACAATCTACTCTGCTACTCCTTCAGTTCCAACCCTAATCACTCCCTTTCCACAATGTCACAGGATTTCTAAGGACTCTACCAGCCTCTATACTCCATGCTCAATGCAGAGATGCATCTTCTGAAAGCCCAGCACTCCAATTCTGTCATGCACCTGCTGAGCATCCTTCTGTGGTTCTGCATTCCCTTCCCTAGTATTCCAAATCTCCAAAGAAGTGGCCTCAACATTCTTTTGCAGCCCAATCTCTGTTGGTTTCCTGCACACAACTTACTTGCCCATCTTAAAAAAAGTCTTTAATATTATCCTGATTCTTTAGGTAGTGAGGAACAGAGATCCACTCAAGTTGTCTTGAGTTAAAAGGGTTTCTGATGATATCCATTGAAGGGCTGAATTCAACCTGGGAAAGCTTGGGAATTGTAGCCTCCTTTAAGAATGGCTGGTTACTCTCTTCCCTGCGCAAGGGCTCTCTCACCCTTGGACTCTGCACTTTTGCTCCAATATCCTCTTTATGGCCCAGTCACTTTCCTTCTTATGGTTTCTGTTGTCTCATGGCTTTGCCTTGCCACTGTCCTGACTACTTCATAGTGCTTGTTGGTTTGTAGCTGCTTTTACTCCTTATTCTGGTTTGAAAGGATTTATGAACCTAGTGCAAAGGCAACTGTTTCTTCTAATCCATATTCAGTACTGTATGTTGGAAAGTTTAATTAGGATATCTCCATGGAGATGTGACTCAGTCAAATGTGGATATTAAACTTGAGTAGACGGAGACATGACTCCACCCATTTGGGTGAGTCTTGATTAGTTGTCTGAAGCCCTATAAAAGAGGAAACATTTTGGAGAAAGATGGAGATTCAGAGAGAGCAGAGAAGAATGACTGAGGCATGAGAAAACCATGAGAGTGAATTCCACAGAACCATGAAGCAGAGAGTCCACCAGCCAGTGGCCATTGGAGATGAAGAAGGAAAATGCCTCCAGGAGCTGGGTAGAGGAAGCTAGCAGATGATGCCATTTTTGCCATGTGCTCTTCCAGCTGAGAGAGAAACCCTGACCATGTTTGCCATATGCCTTTCCACTTGATAGAGAAACCCTGAACTTCATCAGCCTTCTGGAATCAAAATATCTCTCCCTGGATGCCTTAGATTGAACAATTTTATTGACTTGCTTTAATTGGGACATTTCCATGGTTTAAGAACTGTTAACTTGCAACTTATTAAATTCCTCTTTTTAAAGCCATTCCATTTTCAGTATATTGTATTCTGGCAGCTAGAAAACTAGAACACTCCTCTATATGATTTAAAAGCAAATGTGGGAAAAAATCATTAAAATATATGATAGTAAGCACACAGTATACAAATATGTAATCTGGGGCAATAACATTATAAAGAGGGGGGACAGGGTTAGACAGGAGTAGAGTACCTGTAAATTACTGAAACTAAGTTTATATTATTCAAACTATTATTATTATTATAAGATGTCAGTTGAAATCACAAAAGCAATCACCAATAAAATAACCAAAAGATACACAGAAAAAGAAAGAAGAAGGGAACCAAAATATATATTACAGAAATCAACAAAATAAAAAAAAGCAGTAATTGTGTAATCAAGGAACAAAAAAACATATAAGACATACAGAAAACAAATAGCTAAGTGGCATTCATAAATCTTTCCTTACTGAGAATTACATTAAATGTGAATGGACTAAACTCTCCTTTTAAAAGGCACAGATTGACAGATTGGACAAAATTACATAGGTCATCTGTATGTTGTCTATGAGACCCACTTTACATACCAAAACACATAGAGGTTGAAGGTAAAAAGATGGAAAGATATATTCCAGGAAAATAGTAACCAAAAAGAGATGGATTTACTATATTATTGTCAGACAGATTACACTTCAAGTCAACAAATGTTACAGGAGACCAAGAAGGATGTGATATATTGAAAAAAAGTTTCAACTCATCAAGAAGATATGAGAATTATAAACATATATGCAAATACCAATGAGTCCAAAAATAAATAAAACAAAAATTGATAGAATTGTAGGGAGCAATAGATAGTTCTAAATAATAGAGATTTCAATATATCACTTGGAATAACTGATAGAACTTCAAGACAGAGGATCAATAAGGAAACAGAGGACTGGAAAAAGAACAGATATTAGTTATATCTGACAGACATGTATAGAGCATGCTATTCTACAACAGCTGAATATGCATTCTTCTTGAGTGCATGTAGATCATTCTTCAGGATAGGTCATATATTGGGCCCTAAATCAAATCTAAATAAATTTAAAAATATATTTATCTATACTCCACAAAAGGAATCAATAAAATAAGGAACAGTAGAAAATTTACAAATACTTGGAAGTTAAACAACTAATGTGTCAAAAAAAGAGATCACAAGAGAAATTAGAAAATATACATGAATAAAAAATACGTATCCATGGGATGCAAGGTAGACAGTGCTCAGTTTAAAGCAGTAAATACTCATCATAAAAAGGAATACCACAAATTAATAAATTAGCATACCTAGAAAAAAAAAGAACTAAAGCCAAAGTAAGCAGGAGAATTAATAGATTAGGGATAAATGAAATTGAGACTAGAAAAAAGAGTAGATAACCAACATAATTAAAAGTTGGTTCCTTGAAATGTTAAATAAAATTGATAAACTTTTACCTAGAATGGCAAATAAAATAAGTGAAAGGGCCAAATAAGAATAATCAGAAATGAAACAAGCCATCACAGGGGTGAAAATCTCCCTGGCAGCATGGGAGTTGCCTCTTGAGATCAACAATGTTATCCTAAGCAAAAGCAGGCAAAGAAGTGTAGCAACTAAAGTATCAGTGTCTGAGAGAATTGCAATAGAGTTGAGAGGCTAGACCCTGGAAGTCACTCTTATGCAAGCTTCAATCAGACATTGCTACCTACCACAACTTGTCAAACCCAACCCAAACCATTCCTCCCCATCTGAAAGAACACCTAAGGCATTATATAAGATTTTACAAAACTGCATGCACTAGGGTAACTTTACAGAAGCCTACAACTTCCAGATGGGTCCCCAGCCAGATAAGACCTAAAATGCAGAGAGGCCAGTCTCTCCAGAACATCAGCTAGTTCCATTCCCTATCTCAATTATTGACAGCCCCTTCCAAAATAAAAAATGTTAGAATGGGCATAGCCCAAATACCACTTAAGACTTGGAGAAAGATCAAAGGTGATAATGGAGTCATACAGAGAATTTAGGATTTAACAAACAAGTATGTTTGGTGAATCATTACTTTGATATTTATTTTAGTCTCCAGTATCTTAGAGCAGCTAGAAATAAAAATCTAAAATTTCAAAATCATAACCCATACCAAACTGTGAAATCTGTTCTACAACTAATTGTTGTGATGTGCTTTGAAATTTATTACTTTTAAAATATATTTTATTTTTCACAAAAAAACAAAAAAAATTCTTCTAGCCTCCAGTGTTTTGGAACAGCTAGTAGGAAAAATCTGTTATAGTGGAATGGTAAACAACAACAAACTCTGAAATCTGTTTTGTATCTACTTGTTGAAGTATACTTTGAAAGTCTTTGGCTTTTCTTTCCTTTTTTTGTATATATGTTATGTTTAATAATAAAAACATTTTTAAAAGAAGACTTTACAGAAATAATAAGGATTTCAAAGGCATTCTGTGAACAATTTTCTGCCAACAAATTAGATAACTGAGATGAAATGAATGATTTCCTTAAAATGTATGTTATCTAAACTGATTAAGAAGATTTAGAAAGCCTAATCAAATCTACAATATGCATGGAGATTGAATTGGTAATGAAAAAGCTCTCTTCCAGGACTGTATGTCTTCCTTGCTGAATTCTGCCAAACATTTAAAAAGATTTAACCCCAATTCTTCTCAAACTCTTCCAAAAAGTAGAAAAGCAAGAACCACTTTTTATCTCATTCTGTAAGGCCAGCATTACCTCAATACCTAAGCCAGGTAAAAGAAGCACAAAAAAGAAACTTGCAGACAAGTCTGTCTTATGAATACCAATGCAAATAATGTCAACAAAATATTGACACACTGAATTCAACAGTATATTAAAAGGATTATAAAACATGACCATCTGGTATTTGTTCCAGCAATCCAAGAGTGGTTTAACAAATGAAAATTAAGTGAAATCAACAACAAAATTAATCAATACAATACATGGCATTAATAGAACAAAGGAAAAAAATAACACATGATCATCTCAATTGATATATAAACATATGTGCTGGTTTGAAAGGATGTGTGTCCCCTAGAAAAGCCATGTTTCAATCCTAATCCCATTTTGTAAAGGCAGCCATTTATTCTAATCCCTATTAGCATTGTATGTTTGGAACTGTAATTAGATCATCTCCCTGGAGATGTGATGAATTGAGAGTGATTGTTAAGCTGGATTAGGTGATGGCATGTATCCAACAATTTGGGCGGGTCTTGATAAGTTTCTGGAGTCCTATAAAAGATGAAACATTTTGGAGAATGAAAGAGATTTGGAGAGAGCAGAGAATGATGGGGAACCATGAAGCAGAGAGTTCACAAACCAGTGACCTTTGGAGAAGAAGAAGGAAAACACCTCCCAGGGAACTTAATGAAACCAGAAGCCAGAAGAGAAAGCTAGCAGATGATGCCATGTTCACCATGTGCCTTTCCAGCTCAGGGAGAAACTGTGACTGTGTTCGCCATATTCCTTCTCACTTGAGAAAGAAACCCTGAATGCCATTGGCCTTCTTGAACCAAGGTATCTTTCCCTGGATGCCTTTGATTGGACATTTCTATAGACTTGTTTGAATTGAGACATTTTCTCAGCCTTAGAACTGTAAACTAGCAACTTATTAAATTCCTCCTTTTAAAAGCCATTCTGTTTCTGGTATATTGCATTCTGGCAGCTAGCAAACTAGAACAAGGTGTTTGACAAAATTCAACCTCTTTCATGATAAAAGCTCTCAGAAAGTAAATAGAAGGGAAATTTCTCAATATGTAAGGACATTCATGAAAAATCCACATCGCCCATCTTACTCAATGGCAATAGACTGAAATCTTTCACCTAAGACTAAGAAGAAGCTGAGGAAGCCCATTTTCACTACTCTTATTCACCATTGTACTGGGAATTCTACTAGAGCAATTAGACAAGAAGAAGAGAAATAGACAGCATCCAGATTGGAAAAGAAAAATGAAACTATCTGTATTCACAGATAGAATGATATGATATATAGAAAATCCAAAATGATTCACAAGTTACTATAGCTAAAAAACAATTTTTAAAAGTTGCAGGGTATGAGATCAACAAACACAAGTCATTAGTGTTTTTATACACCCATAATGAATTATATGAAAAGGGTATTTTCATATTACGTGAAAAAGACATAACATGAAAAGGATTTCATATATAATATGAAAAGGATAAAACTACTCCATTTATAATTGTACCTATCAGTTTAAAATATCTAGGAATCAATTCATCCAAGGAAGTGAAAAACTAGTACACTGAAAGCTTCAAAACATTGCTGAGAGAAATTTTAAAAAGTTTAAATAAATGGAAAGATATTCTATGGTGGTGGATTGGGAGATTTAAATTTTTTGGATGTCACTACTACCCAAAGTGATCTATAGACTCAATGCAACCTTATCAAAAGTCCAGCAGCATCTCTTTAAAGAAATGGAAAACCTGATCCTTAAATTCATATGGAATAGCAAGGAGCCTGAATAGCCAAAACAAACTTAAAAAAGAGAAAGAAAATCAGGTCTCATATTTCCTAATCAAAACTTATTATTAAGCTATAGTAGTTAATACAATGTGGTACTAGCATAAAGAAAGAAATACAGGCCAGTAGAATGGAAATGAGGGTCCAGAACTAAAACCTATATATATATATCTCAGTCAGTGTTTGACATGGCACCAAATCCATTCAATGTGGAAATAATAGTTTTTAAAAATTGTACTGTGACAAATGGCAATCCACATACAAAATAATGAATTTCCTATTAATCTTCTCCACCTAGGGAAGACCTGAAATTCTCACAAGTATAGGGAACTGCCAATTTAATAGGCTAATCTCTTGATTTGGGGGCTTGCCCTTATGAAATATATTCCAGGTATGAGCCTGGCCGTGATTTCATGAAGTTGAGAGAGACTTTTTGACCAAAAATGGGAAGAAAAATGAAACAAAATATAATTTCAATGGCTGAGAGATTTCAAATAGAGTAGATAAGTCATTCTGGATGTTATTCTTATGCATTATATAGATATCTCTTTTCAGTTTTGGGGGTATTGGTGTAGATAGAGGGAAATTTCTGAAACTGTTGAACTGTTATCCAGCAACCTTGATGCTTGAAGATGACAGTATAACTATCTAGGTTTTATGGTGTAATTGTGATATTTCAAAAAGCTTGTTACTGACACTCCCTTTATCCAGTGTGTGGACAAATTAGTAAGAAAATAAAGACAAAAATACATAAATAATGGAGGGCAGCTAAGGAATATGCAATGTTTGGGAATAAATAACTATAAGGAAATGTGCCAAGAGATCAAGCTTGTTGCGTTTGGGGGGCAGGATTTGAATGATTTGTTTAATCATTTCTTTGGCTTCTTTATACTCTGTAATGATGCCTAAAGCATGTTGAAAACACTGGTACAGAATCAGACCTATTTTTTCTGCTTTTTATAAAATATTTTTATTCAGAAATCTTCACTAATATGCAGTCCATCCACAGACTACAGGTTTGAATATGTTGTGTACCCCAGAAAAGCCATGTCCTTTAATCCTCATTCAATATTGTTGGGTGGTATCTTTTTTATTGTTTCCATGGAGATGTGGCACACCCAATTGTGGGTGGCAACTTTTAATTAGATTGTTTCCACAGGGATGTGTTTCTACCCATTCAAAGTGGTATTGCTTACTGGAACCCTTTAAGAGTGAACCATTTTAGAAAGAGTCATGAAAGCCACCAGAACTGACAGAACCAACAGATCAGACAGAGCTCTAGGGAAGCTGTTGTAGATTCCTGGAGAGAAAGCTAGCAGAGCTCATCATCTGCCTTTCCAACTGAGAAAGAAACCTTGAACATCATCAGCCTTCTTGAACCAAGATATCTTTCCCTGGATGCCTCTATTTGGACATTTTCCTAACCTTGCCTTAATTTAGACATTTTCACAGCCTTAGAACAGTAACCTTGAAAATTAATAAATTTTCCATTTTAAAGGTCTTTCCAGTTCTTGTGTTTTGCATTCTGGCAGCTTGAAAATTTGCATCACTCCAAAAAAAGAAAGAAAAAGAAGAAAAAAATTCATACATCCCATACCCATCATCCCCCCTTTGACCAGTAGTATCTCAATCTACCCATTATTTTATCTCTTATCCCCCCTACTATTTATGTATTTTTTCCTTAGTTTTTTACTCATTATACATATCCTGGATAAAGGCAGCATCAGACAAAAGATATTCACAATCAAATGTCACACTTTAAAAGCTATGCAGTTAAACAATCATCTTTAAGACTCAAGGCTACTAGAATGTAGTTCAACAGTTTCATGTACTTCCCTGTAGCCATTCCAATGCACCATAAAATAAAAAAAGGATATCTATATGATACAAAAGAATAACATCCATGGTAAACCCTTGAATCTGTTTGAAATCTCTCAGCCACTGAATCTTTATTTTGTCTCATTTCCTTCTTCCCTTTTTTAAAGAAGGTTTTCTTAATCCCATAATGCCAGGCTCTGACTCATCCTGGAAGTCTTGTCCCACATTGCCAGGGAGATTTATATGCTTGGGAGTCATGTCCCATGTAGATGGGGAGGGAAATGAGCTTACTTGCTGAGTTGGCTTAGAAAGAAATGCCAAATCTGAGCAACGAAAGAGGCTTTCTGGGGTTGAATCTTAGGTTTAATTACAAGTAGGCCTAGCTTTTCCATTGCAGGAAAAGTTTCATAGGGGTGAACCTAAGATCAAGGGCTCAGACTATTGAATTGATTGTATACACTGCTGTGAGCATATCAGAAATTCCCCAGATGGAGAAGTTTAATATTTCCTTCTTTCTCCCCAGTCTCCCAAGGTAACTATGCAAATGTTTTTATTCTCTGCCCAAACTACTCTGGGATATATAGGGGCATTATATTAACCTGTACAAATGAACAAGATCTCATGCCTTAATCAAGATTCCATGTAAGCATGATGTTCAAATAAACTGACCATAAAAATTAAATTAGATAATGCACTAACCAACATATATATTTTATACCAAACATTTTTCCCTACACAGAGGTTGAACTTTCAAAATATGGACCATATCATCCTTTACCCTGTATTCTGATTCACCTTAATCCTATCCAGAGTAGTTTAATTCATATCTCTAGTTGAGATATGATCATATTTCCAACTTTTTTTAACCATTACTTTCTGGGGGTAATACTGATTTTCATAGCTTCAGAGTTCTAACTCTGAGTCTCAGGCATTACATAAAAAACAAGTTTCAGGAAATGATTGTTATACACAAATAGCTCAGCTGTCTCAAACTTAGTAATAACAGTTACAACTCCTGAATATATGTGACTGCTGTAAGAGCTTGCAATCTGGGATGCTTTACAATAGACCCCAACCTGATAACCATGCTCTAGACTTCAATTCTCCAACTTTGTATATTATAGTTAGTCCGTATGAGTGAGGATGATAATATTGGTCATTTTGATTCTGACATTTCATTCAGCACATTGTCCTCAAGGTCCATTCCCCGAGTTTCATGCCCCACAACTTCATTCCTTCTTTCAGCCACTCAGTAGTCTATTGTATTTATACACCACCATCCCCTAGTTGTACTCTTAGGCCACCTCCAACCATTGTGAATTGTGAATACTTCCACCATAAATACCAATGTTTAAATGTACATTTGTGTCCCAACTCTCTGTTTCTCCAGTTATATACCTAGCAATAATGTTGCAGGATCATATAGCAACCCCAACTCTAGCATTCTTTGGAATCAACACACTGTCCTACAGAGGGGCTGTACCTCCGAACTTCCCTACAGTGAATAGGTACATCTCTTTGTCTACATTTTCTATGACACTTGTTTATCTCTCTAGTTTTAGAGTTTTATTCAGACATCATACAATCCAACTTAAGTAAATAGCCATGCCTTCACCATCACAATCTAAATGAAGACATTTTCTTTTCTTTCACATGGAATCCATACCCCCTCATATACCCCATCTGTTGACATTTAGTTTTTGTATAATGCCTTTGTAATAGTCAGTGGAAGCATATTACAAAGTTGCTGCTGACTATAGACCTAGCTTGCATTAATTGTATTTTTCCTATGTACCATCCCATTTTTAATAGCTTGCAATGTTTACATTCATTTGTTCACCCCCATGCAAAAATGTTTTTATATTTGAGCATTTAACCACCATCATTGTCAAAAATGGGAATTCCTAAGCTGTACTATCATTTGTAAAGAGGAAAACACAGTAATACTTTTATGTATGGGAGAAAGGACCAGGGCATGGAAAGATTTACTCTTGCTAGCTTTATCTAATTTAAATTTTTAATTTAAATGCTCTAATTTTCAAAAATAGACACTTTTTATCCAAATATTTTAAACCCATTAAGAATTGTTTTTAAAATCAAAGAAATATCAAAATCCTTTCTTTCTTTGTCTCCCCACCAGGGAAACACTATAAGCACGGGGAACTTGGGGGGTTGTGAGAATAGGGAGGAGAAATGGAAGGAGTCAGTGAGGGAAGAGAAGCAGCAAGATGGCTGGAGGGGATTGGGTATAGAAGAGAAGGAAACTAGTGGAGGGATGGAGCTTACCCCAGTCTCAAAGATCTGCTGGTAGACCTTCTCACTCAGAACCTTTGTCTCCAGACCCGCTGATGATATCTTGGCCACTGAGCCATTTGTTCCTGTCAGGAAGTCATTTTCTAGGAAACTTGTCTGTGGTTGGGTCTTGATAAGGACTGAAGAGGATGGGCAACACACACCCACTGCCCCAAATACATGGCCATGAGGTGGGGAGAAGGCAGCCCCTGGGGCATGGCCAAGAATGTGAAAAATGAAACAAAACAGGCAAGAACAGAATCTTTGGAGAAGGTTGGCTTTTTCTTTTGAGCAGAGCACAAATCCTAGAGGTCTTCAGGGATGAAGGATAATTTACGATTGCTTTGTTCTTCACCCACTGAAGTATTCCTAAGAAAAGTTAACATGCCCCAGGTTTTGGCTGGAATTTGAACCCTTCCTTTCCAGGAAGCCACAATGTGTGTGTTGGACTTGCCACTACCTATCTGCCCAAGGCCTCAGCCCCTCACTCCTATCCCCACACTCCACCCACTCATGCATCCAACCCAGAAAGCTCAGGCATTACCAGACTCCACCTTATTAGGCATGGGGTCATTAAGGAATCCATGCAGGACAGTGAGTCAATAACAGATTTATTGAAGGAAGAAAGCCAAGGGAAAGAAGGTGGGAGAAGGCAGGTGGGAGCCAGAGAAACCTGCTAGTGAAAAGGAAGAAAAAATGGCTCCAGTTCTCTTTCTGAGAGCCAGATTTTTAAAGATAAAACCATGCCAGGAGGGGACAGTGCTCACTAGGCAGAGTTATGTCTTTTGGTTGGATCGGGGCTTGCTGATTATGATCTGATTGGTTGTGGGGATTTTTACACACTGCTCTCTTTGATGTGTGGCTGCATGTACTGACAAGGGTAAGAAGCTGAGGGCCCCCAGGTCACAGAGTCCATTTTATATGTAAATTTCTTTTTCTGAGACCTGATATTCCTGCCTTTTTAGTTTAATAAAATTGACTGAAGCTGGGTTTAGGTTTTGATGAATGTCCCAGCCTAGTTCAAAGTAATTTTTTGAGGGATGAGGGAAATTGTGTCCTTTATTTAACTACTTCCAGCTGAGTTTGGATGATGTTTAAGGGGGAGAAATTGCTTTGAGTTTAGCAGAGGCATTATTAATTGAGTCTCTGGTTATCTTCTGTTGGAATGGGCTGATAGTGATGTTTTCCTCATGACAGGAGCAGATTTTTAAATTTCTGTTGTAGCAGGAATATGTTTTCAGAATTCTGTTGGTTGGTCATGGCTACTATTGACCTGTGAACAAATCTATACAGACATTCTAAGTAAGAGACAGGGGGCTAGGAGGAAAATTAACTAGGGAATAATTAAGGCCCATCAAAGGGATGAGTGATGAAATTCATTGTTATTTTTGGAGAGCCCAGCATTTTTGGGTTTCAGAGCTTCTTTGGCATTGGAATAATCTGGAGATTTTTAAGTTTTTGAAAAACAAACATGATAAGTAAAATTTTATAGAGTACTGGATATCTTTTAGGCTATCTATGAATGCTGGGGGTTGGGGGTTGCCATATTGTGGCAGTTTGCAGTATCTGGCTGAAGCCTGCATAAGAAGAACCTCCAAAATAACCTCTAGACTCAATTTGAAATTTCTTAGCCATTAAAACTCGTTTTCCCCCCTTTTTGTCAGTTCATGTATGTCAAGACTAGGCTTATTCTGGGAGCTTATGTTTCACAGTGCAAGGGCCAGTTATGTTCCATGATGTCAGGGCCAGTTATGTTTCATCCTGCCAATAAAAAACTTACACCCCTGGAAATTATGTCCCACATTGGGAGAAAGCCCAGTTTGGCTTAGAGAGAGACCATATTTGAGCAACAGCAGAGATTTTCTGGAGATGGATTTTAGGCACTAATTTTAAGTAGGGTCAGTTTACTATTACAAAAATAAGCTTCAAAGGGCAAGCCTTAAAATTGAGGCCTTGGCTTGTTAAATTGGGAGTGGCTTTAGGTTAAGAAAAATATCAGGAATTCCCCAGGTGGGGAAGCTTAATACTTCTACTTTTTCCTGTTCCTCAAGGGACTTTGCAAAAACTATTTTATTTTCTTCCCAAAGCATTCTAAAATGCACCATTGTATATTATCTTGTACGCATGTTAAGATTTTGTTCCTTATTCCAGGTTCTATATTAAATAAAGCTGAATTAGATTGTTTACCTGACCAAGTGAATTAGGTAGTGCAAATTTTGGACAAAAAGCTTTAAAATACAGGCAATATTATTTTTTATTTTGTATATTGGTTTACCTTAGATTTAACCAGATCAGTTTCATTACAGCTTTAATTGGAGTTTGATTTCTTTTAGTTGCTGTGTGGACATGTGTTAACTCTCAGGGCTGGAGAACCAAATCTGAGTTTTAGATGTTACATGGACATCTAAAATTCTAAGGAACTACTGGGCTTACAAATAGTAAAAGCATCTCAGAGTTTAATGACAATAGTTAATGCTTATAATCTGAGCTTTAATTTTTGTACGCATTTTTAAATGAATCTTCTTTTAGAAATAAAATCATTAGACAGTTGTTTTATATTAAGAAACCATAGCAGAGGTTTTGTTCTGTTATATTTTTACACATAATCAGAGTTATGTTATTTAACAGATAAAATATAATTGATATATTTGTTCAACTTTTCTTTTAAAGTTAAGCACATGTACTTTTAAAGAAGTACCAGAGCAAAGCAGTACAACTGATAATTTGGCTGTTTCTATGATCTGTAGCCTTTTTAGAATGAGTAAGACTAGGCTAATAACACCATACCATTGCTAAACATCATACAGATTAGTATCAGGATATAATATAACAGAATATTGTCAAATTTATATAATCTCTAAATATATGAATATTTTACTAATTCAATTTAAGCAACAATAAGATAGAAAACACCATTTAACCACTGAATATTTTCCAAACACTTTTTATGAAATAGGTTGTTATTTTAGCAACATATTTATACAAGGTGAAAGAACAAATTATTTGTAAAAATTTTTCCCTAATGGTGAGAAGAACTGTCTTTTGAAATGAAGGAAAATGCCAACATAAACATTAATAAGGATATTATTCTGATGTCCACAATATTTTAACAGGGAGAAAATTAAACTTTAGTTTTGTATGAATACTTAGCTTAACATAAAAGCTTTCTTTCATTAAATATATGATATAAAGACTTTGAACTTGTAGGGTGGGCAGTGCAGACTCAGTAGCAGAGTTCTTGCCTACTGTGCTGGAGACCCAGGTTCAATTCCCAGTGCCTGTCCATACAAAAAAAAATATTTTGAACTTGCATATTTTTTTCAATACTAGTATTCATGGAGGGGAAATAGACAGAGATACTATAAAATAATGGACGAAGGGAAGAAATTTATGCTTGGGTTTAGAACATGGCCAGGCATCTATACACTTTATATTTAGAACCCATAAATGATTATTTTACAATATATTTAAAATCTCTCCGTCCAATTTAGTGTTACCTTCAGAGGTCAGGAAAGCCCCAAATTTAAAATATAATCAGCTTTTTTATATTTAAGAGTTTAAATTATATTTAGAAATAAATTTTTCTTAATAATATTCCTAACTGCTGATCAATACCAGGAATGTGTTAATTCACAAAATTAAGTTACAGTTTCTAAAAACTAGTTCAGAGTTCTATTTTTTACTGTACTTTCTTATTTAAAAGACTTACATGTGCTATCTCTATGAAGACTTCTTAATTGGCTCTTTATTTCTCTGCTTTTTAAATTCTGCTAGCATTTTTATTCCTTCAGTATGACTGTTTTTATGCCATTCCCTAGTAAAAGTATATTTTAGCTAGAGTATAAACTCTTTTAAGACAAGAATTAGGTTTTCATTATTTATGACATAATTTACTAACAGAAATATTTTGATTGATATTAACAAAGCCACTACAAATTCAGGTTATTTTAATACTGAGATAACAAATGGCCAAGTAACCAAAAGCCAGATTCTTTGAA
Organism: Tamandua tetradactyla; assembly: GCF_023851605.1. Classification (NCBI taxonomy): domain Eukaryota; kingdom Metazoa; phylum Chordata; class Mammalia; order Pilosa; family Myrmecophagidae; genus Tamandua; species Tamandua tetradactyla. The sequence continues at coordinate 516,053 of NW_027518262.1, forward strand.
ATTTATGTAATCAAAATTATAAAAAAACCATTTTTATTTTTATTAAACACAATTGATTTCTTAAATAAAATACTTGAAGCACTGGAATATTTTTAATTTTATTATATTTTATATGTGTTATTATTACCAGGTACATTGCTTACTGACAAGGGTTATCAAGCAGGTCACCTTCTGGTGGGTGAGGCACTTTCAGGTGTGTGGTGCCTTCAGGTGGGTGCAGCACCAATGTACCTGGGAATCTTGCTGTCACATCTGGTTCTGAAAAAGAAGCTGAGGAAAAGAAGCTGAGGGACTTTCAAGTCACAGAGTCCATTTTATATGTAAAGTTCTTTTTATGAGACCTGACACAATAAGGGTATCTGGCCTAGCCTAATTCTGCCCACTGCTGCCAGAGAGGCTGCCAGAAGCACTGCTGCATGAAGACCAAGGTTCACAGCCAGGAAAGGAGACACCAGTGTCTTGGGGTGGGGGTGAACTACCCACCTCCAAAGATTCCTTGGATACCCACTACATACCTGGGGAAGAATGTTGAGCCAAAAGAGGGCCACAATGTCTTGTAATAGGATGAAATTAAAGCCCACAGAGAGCAGTGTCACTGAGCCTACATCTTTTTTCTCTTTGCCTGCTGTGGGGACTGCAGACACCCTAACCAAGCCACATTCACCCTGCTGATTCCAGCCTCTACCTCACCAGCAGACACTGACTCAAATGACCTCTCTGTCAGGACCAATCCTGTCAAACTCTGTATCTCCCCCCACACCAAATATTAATGATAACATATCAATTCTTAACTATCTGCTAGCTGTTCCTACACAATCTCTGTCTCCATTGAGATTTAGTCCCCTCCCTGAGGTCCTACTTACCAAGAACAAAGGCCATATTCACATTTACTCACAGTTGCAACATCTTTTATTTCTGCCCTCCCCACACCTCCACACCTTATCCCTCTCCTTCAATCATATCACCCATGCCTAGTGCACAGATCCTCTTCCTTTGTTTATAACAACCCCTCCCATAGTCACTTCCATCAGCACCCCTGTCTTCACCTGCAAGCCCATCATTACTACCATGGCCACTTCCACCATCACAAATAGCACAATTCCAAACTGGGCCTTCCAGCCTACCTCAAATCCTGGTATAGCTGATATGGACACCAGTCTCCCTTCCCTAGCTGTCATTTTCAAGTCTCCCCCAAGTCCTATTGTAAGTTACCTCCAATTTCCCCATGCCCATTGCAGTATGCATCAGGTGCACTCTGAAGCCCTGTTTCCAAATGCTGCCAACTGCATTTATTGGCAGTGCACCCACCCCATTTTTCTACCTTCCATTTGGCCCAGGAGCCACCCCTCAGCTCAAAATTTGGGACTCCTTATGGACAGCAGCAGGAAGCCAATTTTCCCAGTACTCCTCTCTTCACTGGTCTCTCCATCACTCCAACTGTGGCCACCTGCCCTCCACCTGGCAACATTTTTGCAGGCCCAACTTCTAAGACTGTGTTTGATATGGAAGATATGGATACCATACCTCCTTCCCAGGCTGGGTTTGATACTGAAGATATGGATACCACATCCCCTTCCCAAGCTGTCATCTATCTCCAGTCTCCTCCTGTCTCCAGGCTGAACTTCTCATTTCACATGGTGCTTCTTGGTGCTAAGAATACACCATACATGGCAGCATTGCTTCAAACCAAGTCTACATTAGCTTGCCTGTACAGTCAGTCAACAGCCCAGTTGTGACTTACAACTTTCCAATTTACTCAGGAGCCACTCATCAGTCCATGTTTTGGGTTTCTATTGGGCAGCAGCTTAGAGCAATGAGCTTTGGTGACTCTTGCCATATTGGAAACTTGGCAGCATCAGCACCAGCTGCACACTTAAGCTTTCCTGCTGCCCAGTCACCCTGTGGCAGCAATATACCAGTGGAATTTGCAGGACTGGTATTCCCAGTTCCAGCTTTGGTACTCCTTAGCACCCAAATGATCTTTGGAAACAGCACAGGTGCTGCTCCCACTGACACAACAATGACATCTGGCTTTGAGAATGCCACCAGGACCCCTGGGGATAGTAGGTCAGTGTTTGCAAAGACCAATCCAGGCCCACTTCCCTTTATGGGACCTGTAGCTCTGATGGGATGTAGGAGCTGTGGCGTCAATGTGCCTGACCCAGAACCCAGTTCCACATCTGGAGCACTTAGCTTTGGGGAAGGGCCAAGTGGAAGAAACAGCATCACTTCTGTTCCTCAGACCAGAACTGGCCAGAGTGTAGCAATTGCAATACAAGGGACCAGCAGCATGCCTGTGTAAAAAGGTGCATCTAGTTCTACCTTCATGCAGAACACCTGGGGCCCACATATCCACACACCAGGTGGAACTATATGAGGGGACTATATCATACATGTACTTGGGGGCCCTTCTGTTCCCTCTTTCCATCAGGGCACCTGGAGACAATCTGTGCAAAACACAAGCTATACAGAGGGAGGAGACAACAGCACACTTGTGCTTTGGGGCCCTTCTGTTCCCCCTTTCCATCAGGGAACCTGGGGCTCACCTGGAAAAAGCATAGGTGTTCAGTGCCACACCTGTGCTTGGGGCCCTCTTATTTCCATGTCCTGTTAGGCCACCTGGCCATACCACAGAGGGTGCAGTGGGAGATGACAACACCATACCTGTGTTTGGATGCCCTTTTGCTGACATCTTTGGTCAAAGCAACTGTGTCTCTGGCATGGGCAAGGCAAATAGTAGCCTTGCCTTAGTGGAAGTTCCATCAAATACCTGGGGCTGAAAGGAGTAATTTCTTCTAGCACAAGATGCAGGATCTGAGTCAATTAGAAGCAGAAGCTTACTCAGGAAATGATGTGTGTCTGGTATCCTCATGAATGGACTTTGCAGTTCTTGGAAGAAGCACACTTCATTCTAGTGATGTCAAACTCAACCTGCTCCTTATCAACAAGCTGGAGGCCCAACACCTTGATATGTGCATGCATGTGTGTGTGTGGTGTGCACTGGAGACTTATCACAATTCAATGTGGTATAACTCTTAAATTCACTGTAGAAAATAGAAGAGAGAGCTGCATGTATCATCAACTGTGACATCCCTGGCTTGAGAATTAACAGGACAGAAAATCTCTGGGCCTTTTACTCTTGTCTTTGAACTGGCAGGATAAATACTTGCTGCCTGTAAATTACTCCATTCCCCATACCTATTTGCATTAATGGGCACCTATCTATCTTCCCTACATTATATATATATATTTATGTGCATAGTTATAATTAAACTTGTGAGTTTGCTTTTGCTCTTGTGTCTTTGCTCTTCATCTCAACGGTGGAGAAATAATTGACTTATGATAGTGGTGATATGTTGGGGCAGGCTTAACTATTTAAAGTTTTCTGGGGCCAGCAAATAGGATGTAGAATTACCCATACTTTATGAGTTCTTATACTGACTTCTGATGTTTCTGGTATTTGAGCATTAGGGATGGCACCCAGGAGGAATGGAGGTCCAGAGAAGAGAGACACAGTGTGACCCACCATTCTTCTTTCCTCTGTGCTTCTGTCCCACCCCTCTGACCTCACTATAGAGCTAATCATCCCTGGTGCATCTTAAGAAATCACAGTTCACAATTTTTTCTTTAAAAATGTTTCAGTAACAACATGAATATACCTTAAGGACATTATGCTGAGTGAGATTAGCCAAAAACAAAAGGACAAACACTATATGGTCCCACTGATATGAACTGACATGAGTGGATAAACTTGGAATATTTTCTTGGTAACAGAGACCATCAGGAGATAGAAATAGGGTAAGATATTGGGTAATTGGAGCTGAAGGGATACAGATTGTGCAACAGGACTGAATATAAAAACTCAGAAATGGAAAGCACAATACTACCTAACTGTAATATAATTATGTTAAAACACTGAATGCAGCTGAATGTGAGAATGATAGAGGGAGGAGGCTGGGGGCTTAAATGAAATAAGAAAGAAAGATAGATGGTAAAGATTGAGATGGTATAATCTAGGAATGCCTAGAGTGTGTAATGATAGTGACTAAATGTACAAATTTTAAAAATGTTTTTGCATGAGGAAGAAAAAAGGAATGTCATTACTGCGGGGTGCTGAAAATAGATGGTAATTAATATTTTAAAATTTCAATTTATGTGTGAGACCAAAGCAAAAAATGTTTATTTGGTACAAAATTTATATTTTGACTAGTGCATTTCCTCATACAACTTATGTAGATAGCTTGGTTGAACACCATAAGTACATGGAACCTTGGGTAGGATATGAGATTTTGTTGGTTTGTCCAGAGTGATGCCCCAGTGAATTGCAGAGTGATTTGATCAGTGAGTGGAAAAGTATTTGCAAAGTCCCCTTTGGGAAATGATGAGAACGGGGGAAAATTCAACCTCCCCAAGTTGAATTCTTGATATTCTTACAAGCAGTGTGGACAACAAAAGTTATAGGCTGAGCCCCTAATCTTGGGGTTTGTTCATATGAAACTTAATCCCACAAAGGATGGATTAAGCCTACTTAAAATTATACCTAAGAGTCAGCCCCAAGAGAGTCTCTTTTGTTGCTCAAATGTGGCCTCTCTCTCCAGCCAACACAACAAGCAAACTCACCACCCTCCCCCTGTCTATGTGGGACATGACTCTCAGGGGTGTGGATCTTCCTGGCAACATGGGACAGAAATCCTAGAATGAGCTGAGACTCAGCATCAATGGATTGAGAAAAACCCTTTGGGGAAGAGTGACATGAGACAAAGTGTCAATGGCTGAGAGATGAGATTCCAAACAGAGTCTGGAGGTTATCCTGGAGGTTATTCTTATGCATTAAGTAGGTCTCACCTCGTTATTCAAGATGTAATGGAGAGGCTGGAGGGAACTGCCTGAAAATGTAGAGCTGTGTTCCAGTAGCCATGTTTCTTGAAGATGATTGTATAATGATATAGCTTTCACAATGGGACAGTGTGATTGTGAAAGCCTTGTGTCTGATGCTCCTTTTTTCTACCTTGTCAACAGATGAGTAGAACATATGGAATAAAAATAAATAATAGGGGAAACAAATGTTACAATAAATTTAGATTGAAATGTTAGTGATCAATGAAAGGGAGGGGTAAGGGGTATGGTATGTATAATTTTTTTTTGCTATTTTTGTTTTATTTACTTTTCTGTTGTCTTTTTATTTCTTTTTTCTGAATTGATGCAAATGTTCTAAGAAATGATCATGATGATGAATATGCAACTATATGATGATATTGTGAATTACTGATTATATATGTAGAATGGAATGATCATATGTTAAGAATATTTGTGTTTCTTGTCATATATTTTTTAATTTAAAAATTAATAAAAAATTTTTTAAATGTTTCAATGTGCTTTTGTGAATTTTTCTACTCACAATGATGGACTTGGCATCCACAATCTTAGGCCTGGAGTAAGAAAGGAAGAAATCTCAGGTCTTCTCTGCAGTTGTTGAAAATTTTAAGTGAAGATTACAACAAGTTACTCAGAAGTTAACATTCTTTAAAGTATGAGAAAAAATCATCCTAGTCTGCTTCTAGTCTAAACCAATAAAATATCAAATCACAAGAGTTAAAATTGTATTCAGATCTAACTAACCATAGAATCTTATTGGTTCTCTACTAAACCTAACAGATAAAAATATAATATTTTCTAAGGCACTTCACAATGCAGGATTACCATCTTATATTCTAGGTTGTAATATCAGAATTGAGATTGGGGGTAGAGTGAAGTATGGAGATCAATTCACAAGGTGGGCAGGGTAAGCCTCACTAGGAGGGTGAAATATGAGCAAAGTCTATAGTGAGGCATATGTGTGTGTGTGTGTGTGTGTGTGTGTGTGTGTGTGTATAATGTAAGGAAGATAGACAGAGGCCCATTAATGCAAATGGGTATGGGGAAAGGAAGCATTTACAGGCAGCAAGTATGTATCCTGTCAGTTCAAAGACTCACTTATAGAAGTGAGGGCAAGGATTTGGTTGGAATATTAATTTAGGGTAGCAATTGAATCCTTTAATAGGTGATTTCCTTAAGGTTCAGAGAAATTGTTTGGATGAAGAGTAAAGATAAAGAATAATGTGAAATAAAGGAGAAGTAACTTTTGCCTCCTAAGGAATTGTTGATGACCTTTGGGGAAGGATGGATTTCTTTCTACCAGTTGTCTAGATGTTCATCACAGGATGAACTCAGGGGAAAATGGTGGCCACTGTATTTGGTTTTAATGACCCTATAAATGAAAATTTTACAGTTAAGCCATGCTAGGCACTCTGTTAAATGTGTTTCCAGTTACATGTTTGAATTGGAGTAACACTTGATACAATGTAGGTACTATTTCTTCAGGTACAGAAAATGAGGCTTAGAGAAGGAATTTGTTCCATGTCTTAGGGTGTTTAAGAATGGAGATTTAAATTCCAGCAATCTAATTTTAGGTTGCACTCAGAACTACTTTTCTAACCTGTGTTCTTAACCAATATGTATTCTTGGATAAATGTCATGCTTAGATATAGAAACCCAATCAGCTATCATGTCCGGACTTGACAAGTTCAGCACACTGTTTTGCGGGCCTACAAAGAGAAAACCCTTATTGTTTGGTCTGCACATGGTAATGAGAGCGCTTCTAACAGAATATGCCACCAAGTTGTTATCACAACTTCATGTCTTACAAAACTACAAGAAAGCTATATACATGACACTTAAAAAGTATTGGCAAAATCTGTTGGGGGACTGGGGAAAAATGTGGAACTATTAAACTTTCCCACCTGGGAAACCTCTGATACTCTCTCAAACACTAGGAACTCCCAAGTTAACAGATGAAGACCATGGTCTTGAGACTCCTTCTTATGAAACTTATTTCTGTAGCAGAGAATTAAGTCTACCTAAAATTATGCCTAAGAGTTATTTCCAGAGAAGCTCTTTTGCTGATCAGATAATTCTCTCTCTCTAAGTCTACCTCTGCAAGTTAAATCATTTCCGTCCCACCTACATGGGACATGGCATCTGGGGGTGAGTCCCCCCAGTCACATGGGACTGACTCTCAGGATGACCTGACCCAGGATCAACAATGCTTTCCTGACCAAAAGGGGAAAATATATAAAAAATAAGGTATCAGTGGCTAAAAGAATTCAAATAGAGTCAAAAGTCTATTCTGGAGACTACTCTTATGCAAGCTTTACCTGGATATTGCTAATTGCCATGGTTTGTCAGACCCCAAACAATATCATTCCTAATAACCCTAAAGAATACCCAGAGCTGTATCTGAGATGTTACAAATGTTGCACAAACTAAGTTTATTTTTTAAAAATCCAAAACTATAAGATGGTCCTAATCCAGAGAAATGACGAAACCCAGAGTTGCCAATCTAGCCAGGAACATCAACCAGCTGCATCCACTTATCCCATTTAGTCAACACCCCTTTTCAACATGAAAAAAGTTAGAATGGGCATAATCCAAACATCCTTAAAGATTGGGAGGAGGATCAAAGGAGAAGGAGGAGTTTTAAAGGAGAAGTTATGACTACTGAATCATCACATTTATGTTTGTTTTTAGTCTCCAATGTCTTAGAGCAGTTGGAAGAAACTACCTGAAATTGCAGGACTGTAACCTATACTAAAATTTGAAATCTATTGTACAACTACTTCTTACAGTGCACTTTGAAACGTATTGCCTTTTATAGTGTTTTATTTCACAATAAAAAATGTTTAAAATGTTTTAATAAATAAGGTGACACAGTCAAATTGTACAAGTCAGGTGTTGCATTTCTATTCTTAGTTTTGCTACCTATTAAGTGTAATTCAAAATTTATTGCTTTTTTGTATATACATTATATTTAATGGTAAAAATGTTTTTAAAGAAACCATATCCACAGAATTGTCAGGAACTTCTCTATGGCTACCCTGAGGGACAGAGGGAAACAGACACCAGATGCCTCATGTCCAGGTCTTTATTCATCTTTTCTAGACACGATGAAATATCTATTTAGGGTTGTTACTAAAATGGTTTAAGGCTTCTTTGATATTCTGATGGAATGAGTGCATTTTGTATGTGGGAAAAATCTCATTTTCAGGGTCCAGAGTGCCAGTTTGAAATGTGCCAGTTTGAAATAATTATGTACTCTAGAACAGCCATGTTTAAGTCCTTATCCATTTTGTGGAGGCAGTCATACCTTAATCCCTATTCAGCACTGTAGGTTGGAAACTTGATTAGATTATCTCCATGGATATGTGACAACCCAACTGTGGGTATTAGCTTTTGATTAGAGGGAGATATGACTGCACCCATTCCAGGTGGTCTTGAATAGTTTACTGAAAACCTTTACAAAAGGAAAGATTTTAGAGAAAACTTGAAAGCAGCAGAGCCACAAGAATCATGAGAGTCTATGCAGTCAGAGACCTTTGAGATGATAGAGGAAAATGCCCCTGGGGGAGCTTCATGAAGCAAGAAGCTTGGGGGAAAGCTAGCAGATGCCATCATATTTGCCATATGCCTTTCCAGTTGAGAGAAAAATCCTAAGCTACATCAGCCTTCTTGAACCAAGCTATCTTTCCCTAGATGCCTTAGATTGGACATTTCTATAGCCTTGCTTAAGTTTGGACAGCTTTAGAATTGTAAACTTTCAATTTGTAAATTCCCTTTTTAAAACCATTCCATTGTACCAGGAATATATTACACTCCACCAGTTTGCAAACTAGAACATACATCACTACTTTTTTTTTATTTAAAGTCCCTTTTATTCAATATTAATATAGCTACCAGAGCTCTATTTGCAGGATGTATTTTTCCCCATCCTTTAACTGAACCAATTTGTATCTTTGACATTAGGGTAAATATCTTGCATACAGCATATAGTTAGATAATGCTTTTATGATGTCCCATAGCTGTCTTAGACTACTCGGGCTTCTAATATTCCTTTTTTTCTTTCTTCAATTCAGTGTGACTCATTTAAAGTGTCTTGTCTCCAAGTTCAATGAGTTTTTCTTCTACCAGCTTCATTTTTGCTCTTGAAATTTTCCTGGCCATTTATCATATCAGTTATTATGGTCTTCAACTCTATTCTGGTTGGCTCCTTTAACAATTTCTATCTCTTTATTATATTGTTCATTCATTGTTTTCCTGATATTCTGTAGTTTTTAATTCATACTTTTCTGTTTCTCCTTAAGAATTTTTAAGATCTTTTACTTAGAAACTCATTCATTATGTCCACATCCTGTACCTTTATCCTCTTCCTTGGAGGTCATTATTTTTTATTTGTTTGTCATGTACTCTTTTACTGTCCACTGTGCCTTTTAATATTTTAAAATGTGGACTCTGGCATTCATTGCCTGAGATGTAGGTTTCCTGGTTTCTTTTTTTTTTTTTTTAAAGAAAGACAGAGAGAAGGAAGGAAGGAAGGAAGAAAGGGAAACATCTTTAAACATTTTCTTGTATTCTGTTTCTCCGTATTTGTTACATGGGCTGGGGCCGGGAATCGAACCGAGGTCCTCCGGCATAGCAGGCAAGCACTTTGCCCGCTGAGCCACCGCGGCCCGCCCGGTTTCCTGGTTTCTTAACCAGCTGGTGATAAGTCACTGATTTTCTTGAGATTCATCCCTTCCATCTGGCAGCCTAAGGTGAACTAACTGTGCAGGATTTCCCTCATATTATGGAGCCTATGTGTTGTCCTGGGATTTTGTTTCTTAGTTGTTTTGGATTTCTCTGTTTACAGGAGTTGGTTTACTCCTCTATTTACAGTGGATAAAACTCCTTCTCCTGGTGTCTGAAATGAGCAGGCCTTTGTCCCTGACTGTCCACCTGTATGGTGTTGAATACTCTTTTCTTATCTCATGCTGCTTTTGCTTAAAGGAAAAATTCTAGGAGGAGGGTCACCAGGAGAACTTCCCCAAATTGGTCTTTCCTAGCCAAAATAAGGATAGGGACCTACAGAAGCACAGACTGGATCCACAGTGTCCTATGGAGGGGGTCAGGAAGAGTCTTAAAAACTTCTCTGACTTCTCACTGGGTTTTCCTTATCTACCCAGTGAATGTAGCCATTCACCTAAATTCCCCTCTAAGCCCTGATGAAGCACTGCATTTTAAAATCCAGGTAGGTTGGAAACAATGGCTCCTCAGCTTTTGTCTCAGTGGTGTTGAAACACTGGCCAATACTACTTTGTGAAGGGCAGGTTGAAACACAGCTTCCTTCAGAACCAGGGCACAGTAGCCAATCAAAAGCCATGATCAGTGATTGGTTGTACAAACACCTGTTCTTAAGTAAGGGAATTTTTTGTCCCTTTCTGTTAGTAGCAGCTAGCCTGGGGCTGGACCCAGCAGTGCGTGCCACAAGAGTGGGTGTTAGGTGATGGTAGCAGCTTCACTGAGAAAGCAATTTACAGTTATTTAACATAATCTATCAGATTCTTCCTAATGTTTTTCTCTGGAGCTGTACAGAGTTCTTCTGGCCTCTGGAGTTTCAAATACTTGTTTCAGACATTTCCTCCTGTTTTATAGTTGTTTTGGTGGAAAGAATAGTCCTGGAACTTCCAACTTTACCATCTCCACCTTCACTTCTCCAAAGCCCTTTTCATTTTGCCCTCTGACAAGACTCCTCAGATTGTTGAGGTTTTCTAAGAATCTGTATGCTAAACCTCTCTTCTTCAATGCCAGCTGAAGTCTTTGTTTCTTGGGCTCTTCAGAAGAACTAATGGTCATGTTCTTTCTTCTCTCCCAACCATTCATATTTGTTCACAAATTCCATCAATTCAAAATAACTTTCCCTTCCCTCCCCTCCCTTTTTCTCTTTTTATCAATATTGCTATATACTGTTGCCTTTCTAACTCCTGAGGGATTTGGAATGCTGAGTCACTAAGTTTGAAATCAACTGACTAGTAACTGACACACCACCTCTATCCTGACCTTAAAGTTGTTATGTCCATTTGGTGTTCTTCCATATGATACATCTATGTTTCTAAATTTTTAAACATAGTTTATTGTGAAATATAACCTATATTCAAAAAGGCAATAAATTTTCAAGTACATTTAACAAATAGTTATAGAACAGATTTTAAAGATTGGTATGGGTTACAGTTACACAATTTTTTTCTTCTAGCTTCTCCAAGATCCTGGAGACCAGCAGAAATATCAATGTAATGATTCAGCAATCATAACTGTTAAATCCTATCTTCTCTATCATACTCCTCCTTCTCTTAAATAACATACATACATAAAAGCAATAAATTTCAAAGTACCTTGCAACAATTAGTTGTTGAACAGATTCAGAGTTTGGTATTGGTTACAACTCCACAATTTTAGATTTTTATTTCTAGTTACTGTAGGGAACTAAAGGCTAAAAGAAATATCAGCATAATATGTCATCACTCATCCTCATTTGTTTAACCCAACATACTCTGTATTAACTCCAATATCACCTTTGATCTTTCTCCTAATCTTTAGGGGTATTTGAGCTATTCCCATTCTAATGTTTTCATGGTGGAAGGGCTGTCAATAATGTGCGATAGGGGGATAAAATTAATTGATACTCTGGAAAGGCTGGCCCCTTTGCATTTCAGGGCATTTTTGGTCCAGGAACACATCTGGAAGTTAAAAGTCTTAAAAAGTTACCCTAGTGCATGGAATCTTTGTAGAATCTTATATAATACCCTAGGTATTCTTTAAGACTGCATAAGTAGTTTTGCTTGTGGTTTGGCAAGTTATGATAGGTAACAATGTATAACTGTAGCATGTGTGAGAGTGACCTCCAGTGTA